>NW_027040722.1:4740000-4807500 GCF_037179485.1 Ochlerotatus camptorhynchus
TTGGGCATAAAGGACGTTAGGCATAATCTACCCGATGAATTCCAGAAGGATGATAATGGGGACCGTCTATTGATTGCTGACTTCGGTGACAATAATGAAAGAGCCTTAATTTTTGGAGCTCATGAAAACTTGCGACGTCTTGGACAGGCAAAGTATTGGATTGCAGATGATACGTTTGCCACAGTTCCTTGTTTGTTTCGGCAACTCGTCACTGTTCATGGAAGTCTCGCTCTCTCACATCAGCAGACGGTTCCGCTAGTTTTCATTCTGATGACAACAAAAACAGAATCGTTGTATCGAAAAGTATGACAGGAAATCCTGGAAGCAGCAGGTATGTTTTTTTTTGTTATCGAATGAAAAACCACAGAATTAACTATTCTTCATTTCATGAGCTGTTCTTTGGCATCATATTTTATTCAATCGTAAGCTGTTTTTTTTTTTGTAATTTAATGAAAAATCACAGAATTTACCATTCTTTATTTCGTGAGCTGTTCTTTGAGGAAAACCTATTCTTCTTTGACAATTGCAATATGTGTGTTAGAATATATTACAACAAAATTGTGATTTTTTTTATTTCTAGAAGCAATTGATTTCAAGATATAGTTCAAAACTATGCTGAGTTTTCATTGCCAGATTACTTAACCGCTATCGCTGCTAATCTTGGATCTAATTAAATATGTAGCTACGTCACTGATGATATGATAAATAACGGATTCCAAGCTGTGCTTATTAAATAAACTATGTTTGTTTAACTTGTTAAGCATTGTTTAAGCATTGTTTACCATGCTCGAAACAGGTTTCAAGAGTTTTTCAGCAGCAAGGTATTTTATGCCTAACGTCCATTATGCCTAATGTATATTATGCCTAACGTCCATTATGCCTAATGACTTTATGCCTAACGTCCATTTTGCCTAACGTATTTATGCCTAATAGGGTACACTCGGTTTTGAGAATGTTAAGTGCAAACATTCATATTACGCGTTCTTATTGACTTCGTTCGGTAGCATTTGAACTAAAGTATCGTACCAAAAGCATAATTTACCTGTTAATGTCAAAATCATGGATTTATTTGATAGGCCCAAAATGGGTGATTACGCCGAAGTAGTTCTCGACTCTACTATATTATTGGAAGATCGACCATTTTCTCCGAAACCCACCATCGAAATCCAAAATTTTGAAAATAATTCATCATTTTAGAACTAAAATTTACAATTTCATTAGAGCATACAACAGTATTATATTTAGAATATATATATATATACCATTACCATTTTAAATCCACCATTTTGAAAATCATTCGCCACCATTGTGAAAATAAACCAACATCCAAGAATTGAAACGATTGAACTGATTTCCAAGAACTGATATGGCAGGACTTCCCTGAGCTTCGGCAGGCTTTCCCTGAAGTTCAGCAGGCCTTCCCTGAAGCTCGGCAGGCCATCACTGAAGTTCAGTAGGACTTCGTCAGGAGTTCCCTGAACTTCGGCAGGCCTTCTCTGAACTTCATCAGGAGTTCCCCAAACATCGGCAGGACTTCCCTGAACTTTGGCTAGACTTCCCTGAAATACGGCAGGAGTTTCCTGAACTTCATCAGAACTTCCAAGAAGATTTTCAAGAATTGAAATGGCAGGACTTCCCCGAACTTCGGCAGGGTTTCCCTAAACTTCGGCAGGACTTCCCTGATCTTCGGCAGGACTTCCCTAAACTTTGGCTAGACTTCCCTGAAATACGGTAGGAGTTCCCTGAACTTCAACAGGACTTCCAAGAAGATTTCCAAGAATTGAAATGGCATGACTTTCCTGAACTATGGCAGGCCTTCTCTGAACTACGGCAGGCCTTCTCTGAACTACGGCAGGACTTCCCTGAACTTCGGTAGAACTTCTCTGAATTTTGGCAGAACTTTCCTGAACTGCGACAGGCATTCCTTGAACTACGACAGGACTTCCTTGAACCTCTCTGAAAAAGCTTAGGTGTTCACCTATTTGTTCATCTTTTTGTCCACTTTAAATAATCACAAGCATTCCCAGCGATCAAGTGTTCACGAATAATCAACAAAACATTCTAATAAACTAGCAACCCTGCAACCTGATGCTATCGTAATTTTCAGCAACGTCATGAATGCTCACGAACACCCGACATTCAACCAGAAAACTTACTACTAATTCAAAGCATCTTCCAAATAAGCATCAATGTTCATTGTTTTTTGTTTGTTTATCAAATGTTAAATTCAGTCCTCTATATCCGTACTACGCACGTGAGACTCAAATATTTGTAGATTACTCAAAATAAGATTGCCTTTTTTAATTTTTTCCATATCCATCTTGGCGAACAAAATAGTTGTTGGTGTGCTACAATAATTATTAAAATAATCGTTATGACATCTATCCATACAGCGGCACCGGTGGTGCAGTGGTAATCGTGATTACAGCAAGCCTGGGTTCAATAACAGTCAGCGCCGCCGGGATGTTCTGAGGCATAACATATCTGATCACGGCTTCCTTCGGAAGGAAAGTAAAGCCGATGGTCCCCGGTTCATGAGTTGATGGGTACACACTTAGAAATACTTAACCTTACACGTGACGCAATCCAACTTTGACGTAAAGGAAAACACCGAACCAACGCTGCAATAACATCATGCAAGAATATTATGGTACGTACCCATTTATAGTTTGAGAATAGGTTAAGATCATTTCGAACCTAAGGCCTCTAATCATTCGCTTTACCAGATAAGAATAGAGTTCGAAACGTTGCGTGCTCCAGCTATCCTGAGGGAAACTTCGGAGGGAACCAGCTACTAGATGGTTCGATTGGTCTTTCGCCCCTATGCCCAATTCTGACAATCGATTTGCACGTCAGAACTGCTTCGGTCCTCCATCAGGGTTTCCCCTGACTTCAACCTGATCAGGCATAGTTCACCATCTTTCGGGTCACATCCTGCACACTCACGGTATGTTGTGGCACGGTAGGGCCCCGGAGGGCCTCACCGCATGCCTGGTACAACACCCGGGGATGGAGGGACGCTGCAGAGAGCCGCGCCCGTAATCCCGCACAACTCAAGTTATGTTTTTTGCGCCTTTGGTGTTCCGGAGGACGACCATTGGCTCGCGCGCAAGATAACAAAAATGTCATGTAAAATTAAATGCTCCGAGACTGAAAAGTTCGACAGTACGTTTGGTTGAGCTGAATTTCGCGTCTATTATGACTCAATTTTATGTCAAAATTGACGCTCGTTTATGTCAGTCTCAGAGCACCTAAGTTTACATCAATTTTTCTAAGTGTGTAGATAGATGGGGTCCAGGTGTGGGAGCTGCCTCCCTGGCGTCGGTAGCATTGGTGCTCAGCACGGAAAACAAGATCGACGGAAAACGAATCAAGGAAAAACAGAAGCTATCCTTACAAAATAATCCGTTACAAACTTCGTCAAAATACATAATTTTTCAATTTATAAAAATAAATTCATAAGATAACTGTTCAAAAGACAGCTTCAACGTGTGAAATGCAATGTCTTTTAAGTTCTCTAGGCATCGAATTGAAAAAAAAAAATCCTTTAAAATACAATGAATTTTGTGAAGCACAGGTCAATAAACATGGTGTTCTTATTTCATCCACCTTTCTAGTATTATATCTATGAAAATCACTTCTCCTTCCAATTTGATCACACAATCTACTTTAAAAATGAACACCATAGTCAAATATATGAGAGCGTCTAGCATCAAAGTTGAGGAAGTGAATCTTGATACATCTTAAAATCAACCGCATTATTTTACTCTGAAAGCGCTTAAATCTCAATAATTGCGTTGCATTGGCCAATAATAAAATGAAAGGGAAAAAAATCTTGATGAGGAGAGATGATTGAATTCCATACTTCTTGGCAATTTTCTTGATGACATTGTCAATGTGAGGGTTGAAGCAAACGGGGGAAACTAACAAATTAAAAATGGCTCACTACTTGACTAGCGTATTGGTCCCAAGTACATCTATAAGCGTAACCCATTCTAGTCGAAATTCTAGTATTACACTATGTTTGTTTTGATTCGCGATGAAAGTTTGGCAGATAAATTGAGGGGTTCGTGGATGTTTCTATGTTTCGAGGGGTGCATCAATTAGCTTGGGACCAAAGAGAGTACCAGAGTTGAGCCAGAAGCTTGTCATCAATAATCACGCCAATATATTTAATCTCCGAACGCGATGAATAGCCTTATGATCAATTACAATGGAGACGTGCTCGTTTACTCGATTCCGCGAAACTATCATGCATTTAGTTTTTCATATATTCAATCTAAGTTCCTTATACTTCAACCATTTACTAAGAGAATGTTAATCTTCATTCAAGTGTAAAACGGCATCATCTAAATCCTTAGCTGCAAAACGTGCAAAAACCTAAAACACATCGTAAGTCATTAATATACATAATAAATAAAAGGGGTCCTAATACACCTCCCTGGGGCACCTCAAAGTTATTCCCCACGGGACTGAAAACAGAATCTTAAAAAATAGTCCGCTGAGTCCTGTCACACAAATAGCTTTAAAACCATTTATATGCAGTACTCATAATACCAAAGCGCTTGATTGATCGTAACAATAAGGGGTCACCTGTGTGATGGACTTCTATCAGCGGAACAGGTGGTCCGTAGTGCTATTCTTAGTAGGTCTTAATGACCACTATCGGCACTAATTGAAGGGACTTCATAGAAGTTTCACCAAAATTAAGGCAGCTCAGTGATGTTGGTAGAAGTTATTGGAATTTGATAGAAACTCAACTCAGGTTTGTTAAAGATCAGCATACCTCTTAAAAACGTTAGGGTTTGATATGGTAATTTACTGATAGTTTTGGTAACTTTGTTTTGCCCACGAAAGTCTTTTATGTCTTTGGAAATCTTTCATAAAGCTCTAGATTCTACGACTTTGCCGAAGGCAGTAAATCTCTACCACAGACAAACAGACATAACACTCACAATCCCATTCTTCGCATATAAGGTTTTAGTTGGGAATGTGCTCGCATTTATCATGATGGTGCCACTGAAACGTTAAGCAAGTCACTACATTTCGAAAATATCAATCATGCCAGTTCTTTTTCAGGTCAATTTAGTAGATGTCAGCTCTTGAGATTGATAAGGGGACCAAGGCATCCCACTGGAGACATATACAGTAATGACCCGATTTTGTCAGCCTCCTTGTTATAAATCTTTTTTATGTTCTACGAAACCCATGCACTTTTTCAGTGATCTTATTGCACCAAAGTCTACCTTAAACACCCATCTTGAAGATGTATGAGAATGATTTGGAATTACGATTTTTTATGAAATTATTTAATGATAAAAGTCTTATGCGCGCCATTACTGTACCACATACCAATCTGACGATTACAGAAAAAAACAATTGTTAAATATTACACCCAAACAGTTGATTGGTCATTCCGCTTGCTGTGTAATATCAACCGGTGGCAACTAACGATTTTAAATTGGCTCACTACTTGACTAGCATATTGGTCCCAAGCAAATCGATTAACGATGAAAACAAATCACGCGCAAATTCGGGCTTTGGAACCAATGTTTTTTGAACAGGGTAAGCGCACAAGTAATGGCCTAAAAATAAGGAACCCTAGAACAGTTGATGATTTTCGCAGGATAGGTTTATGTAATGTGGTACATAAACCATATGCTAAGTGGTTTCGAAACAGGCTGAGGAGTTTTACTGGTGATCCAGACCTGCATCAAGCTGCATTTACGGAAGGACGTTCTACAGACGATCATATATTTTTGGCAAGGAGGTTTATGGAGGAATTTGGGAATGCTGGGGAAACACTATTCGTGGCGTTAGTGGACATTAAGAAAGCCTTCGACAATGTGAAACTGGATAAGTTGAAGGACATTTTATTGGAGTTAGAAGTGCCAACTAATATTAATGACACAGTTTTACTATGCGTTAAAGAAGATAGAACTAAAGTTAAGTGACAAAATCAGTTTTCAGATGAAATTAAACGAGGCAAGGGCATAAAGCAGGAGTGTCCTTTGTCGCCATTTCTTTCCAACTAAGTAATCTAAAGTGTACTAAAGAAAGTAGCTGCTAAAGTGCCACATTTAAGATTGATTGAGATTGGTGCTCTCATCTTACCAACAATACTGGCCTTTGCTGATGACCTTCTGATAATAGTTGAAAATCAACATGATCTGGAACAAATCATAACAGCTTTGGAAGAATGATTGGCCGAGGTTGGACTAGAAATTAACGAAAAAAAAGAGTCAAATTATAATTAGGGAGCCGAATGCTTCGTGACAAAGTACACCAATGACGATAAAATTGAATGGTAAGGATTATGATACCTGCGAAACAATGAAATATCTTGGAGTGAATCTTACAAGCACACTTAATCGTCCAGCAACAATAAGACAGAGATACGTTAATGTAATAACATCAGCAAAAACTATTGTCCAATTTTGTTAAACTTTTAAAACCACCTTGGGAAATCGGGAGACTAATTTATAACACAGTCATTTCTTCGGCAATTCAATATGGATCAAAAGTTTCCACACTTACGAAGAGAAGTAGATAACAGTTAGCTAAATTCGAGAAACTTATTGTGAATGATATCTGGAATGATTTCAGAAAAACAAATAGGAAGTTGAATGTTAGGAAAGAATTAGCAGAAAAACCAATAAATAGAAGAATTAGAGTCGGTAGAATTTTCTTCAGAAGAAAGTCAAAACATCCACTTAAACTAGTTTATGAATTTAAGTTTAATTTGAAAAAGAGAGTACACCTAACTTTACGTGGAAAGATACCCTGGAGCAAGATTATGTAAGGTATGAGGGGTTGGATGGAAGAAACTGGAAGTTACTAGCAAAGGATAGGGAAAAAATGAAAAAAACAGCAGAGGAAATCTATAAGGAAAGTGATAGTGAAATTTCGGATGGGGAAGGTGATGATGAGTGAACATAAAAAAAAACTTACTAAAAATAATATACAGAAGATTTGAAGAAAGGAACAGGAAAAAAGAAGGAAGTGCAATGAAAATAAATCGCTACGGTAAATCGCAACTCTCCCGACCAACGCATAGCTCGGTATAAAGGGAGAAAATACATACTTAAAGGGCGAACACGAAATTATTGCGACACTGAAACTGTCATGCCAATTTTCTTATAATGTTTAGAATCAAACCAAAATTTTAGGGTAGTTTTATACATATATTTACTTCAAAAATCAAAAGAAAAGTTAAGGGGGTATTCCCAATCTTTTGCCTTTTTTCGGCCTGTTTTTCAATTAATTTTTTTCAATGGAAATAAATAGTAATGCACCTAACTCTTTGAGATTCTTGTTTATTGAACATTAAAGTTTACAAATAAATTTTTTTCGACATAAAAAAAGACATTATTGACGTCACAAAATGGCGGCAAACAGACCCCTGTTCGCCGCAAACGCCTGGACGGGCGAAGACTTTTCTCTGGAACGGCTTCATCTGAAACAGATTTCGTGATGAAATTAATAATCTGCAAAAGATTCTCTGGAGCTTCTCCCGCAAAAAATCTTGCAAATTAACAAAATGGCGGCCATATGAAAAAATAGGCGATTTTTAGCCCGCTTTTTTGCAGCTTTAAGGTGCTTCAAACAATGTTAAATGTTAATATTTTTGGCTGAAAGTGGGAGAAGCTCCAAAGAATTTAATAAGGAACAAAATGCGCAAAGATTCAAGTCCATATCTCTTATAGTTTCTGAGAAAAATCTTCGCCCGACAAAAAAATGTGGTTTCGGGAAAAACGCGTTTAAAGTTTTGACTTTAGTTAAAACCATTTTGGGGGTTCTTACCATTAGTCAGCTATGCCTGGACACCGAATTCGCTGATCGGAAAACGGCTTGGGGGGATGAAAGTATATAGTCTAAAGTACAAAAAAACGTGAAAAAAAAATTTGATTTTTTGAAAAAAAAGATCGGGAATACCCCCTTAATCGATGGAGCCTTGAGCGTAAAATTGAACGCATTTTCGCTTGATACCCTCCATCAAAGTCTTTACAGTGTCATCCGGTACCAGTTTCTCAGTTTTTTTTTTCCATTTTCTTAACATGTCCTTCTCGTCTTTGACTGTCTTCTTGCTCTTCCGAAGTTCCCGCTTCATTATTGCCCAGTACTGCTCCACCGGGCGCAGCTCCGGACAGTTTGGCGGATTCATGTCCTTTGGAACAAAATGGACAGAATTGGCCTCATACCACTCCAGGACACTTTTAGAATAGTGGCATGATGCCAAATCTGGCCAAAATAGCGGAGCTTCGTCGTGCTGCTGCAAGAACGGCAAAAGGCGCTTCTCGAGGCACTCAGATTTGTAGATCTCGCCATTTACTGTGCCCTTTGTCACGAAAGGCTCACTCCTCAGTCCGCAAGAGCAGATGGCCTGCCAAATGAGATATTTGGAGGCGAACTTCGACATTTTCTTATTCTTAAATTTGTCGTCCACATCGAACTTGCTCTTGCTGGTGAAAAACTCCAACCCCGGAATTTGCTTAAAATCGGCTTTTATATACGTTTCATCGTCCATCACACAGCAGCCATATTTTGTCAGCATCTTCTCGTAGAGCTTCCGTGCCCGAGTTTTAGCCGTCGATTGTTGCCGCTCATCGCGGTTTGGGACGTTCTGTACCTTGTATGTATGTAGTCCAGCTCTCTTCTTTGCATTCTGGACGTAGCTCTGCGACATGCCGATCTTTTTAGCCAAATCACGGCTTGAGACGTTGGGATTTGCTTTAATCATCCGCTTCACCTTTCCCTCCGTCTTTTTGTTCTCCGGTCCCGGTTTTCTTCCAGCTCCTTTGCCGTGGTCCAACGTCAACCGCTCCTGGAACCGCTTCAACACTCTGGAGACGGTTGAATGGTGAATGTTCAACATTTTTCCCAACTGCCGGTGCGACAGGTCAGGAAATTCCAGGTGTTTGGAAAGAATTTGTTCTCTCAACTCGCGTTGGTTCACCTCCATTTTTGTTGAATCGAAAAACACGACTTCGAGTTTGACAGCATGTATACAATACACATCAATGAGAAAGGTGCAAAATTTGGTTGATTTTTACCCAATGGTAAAAAAGTTATGCCCTGTTGAATGTGTCGCAATAATTTCGTGTTCGCCCTTTAGTATAAAAGTTGTTTATACGGACGCGAGTATAAATCCATGTTAAGGTGATACGGCACGTCATGTAACAATGGCTGTCCCCACAATCATTAAATAAACGTGTTTTGGTATGCGTTCGAAAGACATCTTCCTGCAAAATAGTAAATTACTAATTACATACCTTAAAAAATGGGCCAAAATTGTATGAATAAGATCTGGATACATATTTGTACACTTTCTCAACAAAATATTACCAGTTCATTCACGCTTTCGCAATATTTGCATGAAAAAGTACGATCAGTCGATTTTGTTCTACTCTGGGCATGTAATTTAACTAACTGTTTTCACTAGCTTCCACTTTTCAGAACCACACTAAAAACAATTACGACACGTGCTTCTACAAGCACTTTCAATTTAATTCACTTTTAAAGATGATATTTACTTAAATGATATCATTTGCATCGTTAAAAACGCGAGCCGCGAATAATTTTGTAAGCTGAAAATGTTTTGTTTGCCTTTTTTCTACACACCACATTACGAAGGTGTGTGTACAAACAATCTATCATCGTATCCAGTGTTGTCAATTAAATTGAAACAAAGTGTTTAAAAACAATGTTTTTATTGCTTTTCAAGGTTCTTCAACTGTGTTCAATTTAGAAACCATCACTAATAAATATTAAAACAATATCTTATTTCGTTTTTTCCAGAAAAGAAATGGAAGTAAATAAACCTACAAATCTTCTATAGAGAACCTATTTGTCATTCTGGTTGCACTGGTCGAAGCCATCAGCTGATATTAAAAAGGCGGGGAAAGAATGATGCAAAAACACAAACATACACGATAAGAAAAAACGTACCTAGCGGCCAGTTCACATTTACCTACTTTTACTTTGAGTATAATCACGATCATATTCACTTACTCTTGGGTATAACTGACTTACTTTTGGGTAGAAAGCAAATTTTCAATTCCATAAGATTTGAACACAACTGAATGAAAACTACTTTGATTCCCTTTACCTACTTTTGGCTTGCTGTAATTTAGTGGCGAGATGTGTGAAAATAACTTACTTTTGGGTACTTTTTTTTACCATGTACCTGGAGGTTTGAGTGCTGGAATCATTTTTGGACCGGTCGTGTGTAACCAAAGTGTACAAAGTGTGGCTTTGAATTAATCAACTACTATGATTACTTGACTTGGTTGGCCTTGGTGGCTAGGCGTATGATATTTTTCAGTATAGAAAGGGATGTCCTTGGGAGGTGGTAGATCGTTTATTTTGGCAGATTTAATAGAAATGTAGTAATGGTGTCAATAATGGATGATAAATAGACATTCGACCTAATAATAACGAACTCTAGCAGCTATGTTTACGGTAGTTGCGACAGTGCATTATGTACACCCACACCCCTACAGCATCAGTGATAATCATTTCACTGACACATCGAAACGAGAGAAAAAAAAGCAAAAAAAGCGTGACGTATCGTATCGTAAATCCAACATCCATATATAAAATGAAGAAAAAGAAGAACCAAAAAGGTATCACGATATCACAACTACTTAAAAAGGTAGCGCGCGGTCTCACGCACACTTTTGTGCATCTGGAGAACTCTATGCAGAGACGTTGAATAGAGACACGCATAGACTGAAGCAAGAAGAACCAAACGAACCGTCAAACGCTGAACCAAACGACCAAAGTAAACAAACATTACTGTTCGCTCAATGCACCAGAAAAGAGCATTATTCTCAACGTTGGCATCATATTATCAAGAGCAAATTTTCATTACGTCGAAAGTAACAAAGGTAAACAAAGTCGAGCTATCAGTGTCAATCGATGCTCCTGCTATTACACTATAAAATACTGTCCGAAAATAGTATCACATCCTATTTTTAAATTTATTTACCAGTCAAATTGCTTTTTGACGTAATCACCTTCCGATCAAAATAGTTTTCGATGTTACTTAAGTCACCCGATTTCTGTGGAGATGCCGTTTGCCTTAAGTAACAGCACTGAGAAACTCGTGAAAAGTGTACGTTCGTCGTTTCGCTTTCTCATTATTAAAGTGAATAAATCGAACTGTGTGTTGCTAAGATGATTTCGGTGGTCCTAAAATGATGAATGGGCTGCACGTAAGGAGACGTAATTGATAATTCTCCAGAATATCCAGGTAAAAACACTTTGACTTAAGTAACAATAGGGGCCACCAAACGACGTATAATAACTTTTGACTCAAAAACCAGTATTTTTTAGCATGAAAGTTAGCGATTTGCTTTGTATGATTAAAACCCTGCTAAATATGTTAAACATTGCTATCACTATGAGGTTATATGTGTTTAATTGGAAATAGGAATAACTTTTCGATCATCAAAACAAAACTTTATTTTTCTAGGATCGGTGTGAATGTTACTTACGACATAATGAAAATTTGCTCTTGTTTTGACATCTGTTATTTATTAATTTTTTGTTGATTCAATTAAATACAACATTTATTAGTGATCAAAAACAATACAACATTTATTAGTGATAAAAAACAAGCAAAATTGTAAAATATGAAAAAAATTATGCTAAATTATTATCGTATTCGCCTTATTTTTTGCAAAATGTTGCTGCGCACTTCATTTTTATTCTGTTCCGGTTGAACTTTCAAATTTTCTCAACAGCTTTGCGGCACGGTATGAAAACCATTTGAAGCTACTCGAAGAGACATGTTTGCCAGTGACATTTCAAAAAGATCCCTCAAAAACCATGCTGCTGTTTCGTCAGAAATTTTCTTTGCGCGTCTTCATCAACGTCTCTTTTCCAATGTTGAATTTTCACTTAAATTAGAAAGGTGTAAAAATGTAAAATAAACCTGCTATTCCAGCAGTAAGCGTGATTACTTCTCACCCCAGCAGGCCTGGGTTCAATCCCAGTCGGCGCCGCCGCACAGTGGTGCCAAGGGTATCAAAACTTGCGCTTTTTTATTTACGCTGAAATGGTTGATTAAAGGCGTGTTTTGATACCATTGGCACCACTGTGCGCCGGGATGTTATGTGGCATAACATTTCTCATCACACCTTCCTTTGGAAGGGAAGTAAAGACGTTGGTCCCTGGTTCATGAGTTGATGGGTCGATACGTAGGGTCCAGGTGTGGGAGCTGCCTCCCTGGCGTCGGTAGCATTGGTGCTCAGCACGGAAAACAAGGTCGACGGAAAACAAATCAAAGAAAGAAAAAAATAGGGTATACGTCCCTAACCTCGGTCTAATATGCAGCCATAGATTACGTTTTTAATCATAACTCATCAATTAATTTACCTGCAAACGATATTCTACTGCTAAATGGTATGCTTAGATATGCTTATCATGTCGTTTGCTATCAGGAACCGCAAAAAGTTGAAAAACTTACTTTTTTTAAGACAAAAACTCACCAGGGAAATGTATGTAATATCGGTCTATTGTCCCCAAATTGGGTCTATTTATGGATGCAACTTCGTCCTATCCTGTTTGATTCTCAAAAAAAACGCTCTTGGTAACGTTTTCTTATGTATTTTTTTTATCACTATCACTGTTAACTTAATACTCTTCATTCCTCAAAACATTTCTTAGAGAAAATTTTACGAAAACTACATTAAATCACTCAAGTTAAAAATTAAAAATTAAAAATTTCGCTTATCGTCTTTTGACCGCAGAATATCTAAATCAGAACATTGTGATGTTCATTATACAGGTTTGGCAGAAAAAATCTCCCTTCCTGTTCGTTCCTTATCATCCAAATGCAAACCACATTGTTGACGTTACTCTTATTGCTATATGCTGTCAAATGAATTTCATGGGCCAAAGTTAGGAACATAGAAAAGAAATGTGTCCCTAAAGTTGGGTCCATGATTTACTTGTGAAAACGTTGTTAAACAATTAAAATAAACATAAAATATTCAAACAGTAACTGTGAGTTTTACGTCTAGTGTGTATTATCAGGTAATTCCATTCAATAAATGCCATAATCAGGCCATTTGATGATCGTCAGTGCAACCTTCCCATCTTAACCTTAGAAGTCATGGCGGCTAAAAACTCCGAACAGAGTGATATTCTCAACCAGTTTTATTACTTACGAGAGCTGAAAATGTATTGAAATGTTGTGATATAAATTGATTTGTGTGTGGTACACATTTATCAATCATCAGTGATCAATATTTTCCTTATTTTTTGTGTAATATTCCTTAATTAATTATTTATTTGCGTGATAGGCCGAATGAAAGGACTAGACCCACATTACATACCGTAACCCTATATAATCCAAGAAACTTCACTGAAGACGTGAACTCACATCGATGAGTTGATTTTTATTGATTCCGTGTTAATGCTGCAATATGACAGAAACATAAAATAAGGTGATCAGGCTTCTCTAGCTACTGGTACAAGCCGGTGAATGTAATTGTGAATGTATTTTAGTGTCTTGTGGATTTCGTTGAAAACCTTTCCAGTAGCAAACCAAACGCGTCCGACGTACTCCAAAGCACATGGGACATCTTTACCATCAGTACTCAGTATGCAACTTATCGAGGAGACGCCCGTAATTAATGATACAGCAAACGTTATCGCCTATCTCTGGTGATAATTCTAAAGACAATAATACATTATCGATTCAATCCGTTCGCTACCAGGTGAGTCCAGGTTGTAGCAATAACAATCGTTTGGAAACCGAACAGTGAGTCCGTGAGTGTGTTTGCATTGGATTAGTTGGTCGGAGCAAAACACGGATTGATTATTTGCCACTACTACATAACTGAACAGCCGATTTTTTAAAACTGTTTACCAAACAAGCCACACTAGTGCCACCGGCATCGGAGCACCATCTGCTAACTATCGACAGTTTCAATTTAATCCAAATGTTTCCATCGATCGTTAATATCTGTTCTGTCCGCTGTCGTTCGCTGTTGTTGGCTGGAAGCTAAGCACAGGATTTTATTTTTTTTCCATCCGAGTTATTCCTCCTCGGAAAAGCCCGAAACGATCGATTCACAGATATTCTAGCCGTTCGTTCGTTCGTTCGGTCGGTCGGAGAAGCCAATATGTGCATTCCAACCTCCTTCCCACCCGCCAGCTCGAATAGCTTGCTCTGCAAATGAGAGAACAAATTTGCATAAAAATTCGTTATATGTCCCATATCGGTTCGGTCGACATAACAGGCAGTAGCAGCAGCCGGCAGCTGAATACTAGGGAAAAAAATTGGAAAATCCTTCCAAGACATTTCTCCCCTTCCGCGTTGTATGCGTCAGGTACAGAAGTCTACCGCCACCGCCGTCGTTGTCGTCGTCGTCGTCTTCGTAATCTGGGCTGTTTTTCCTGTCCGTCCGTCCGTCGTCTCTATCGTCACAGTTTTTTCCCTCATTCTTTTCTCAAGAGGCAAAAGTACGATATCATTTCGCTTGGGCCGTGTAATGACGATAACGATGCGACATATATGTAAACCTCTACGCTAAAACGACCATGACAACGATATCCTTATGCCCGCCTGTTGTGGGTGGCTGTCATAAGAGAGTTAAGGACCAGAACTAGTGGAGGACGAGGGCAATGATAAGAGATTTCCAACGGCTCACAACCGGAAAATGAGGGAGGGAAAAAAACCTCCGGAACAGATTACCATCACGTGTGTTATGATAGATATCAGGCATCTATCCAATTTGCATGCAATCGAGAAAGGTTTGATTTCTTTTTTCTTTGCGCCCTACTTTCAACGCAATCAGAATATGGGAATTTTTCGATTCGCCAGATTCTGGTTCTTGTTTTATGCTCCTTGACGGATAGTAACGGCTGTGTTCGTGAAACTGATTCCGGAAACGATTTTCATTTTTCAATGACAGGAAAAGTAACGTTGTGATCAGATAGGAAAGCTATACGGCTGATCAACAAAGTTTCATCAAATAATTCGATTTGTGCACGGCGAATGAGAACAACCCAAATTTGAGTTTAGTTCACTCATAATCGCCAAAAGTGCAGGAACTCAGCGATGAGTAAATTTGCCTCATGTTTTACCAGGTTTTTCCAGGATTTTCCAGGGAAAAATTCTGGAATTTGAGAAAAGTAAAGATTGCATTCACTCAGTCTATTGGTACTACTAAGAGACTGAATAAAATTTTCGTCAATTTCCTCATTTTCCGGCAGATTTTTTAGGTTTTCCACAGGAAACCATGAGACAAATTTTACTCATCGCTGAGTTCCTGCACTTTTGACGATTATGAGTGAACTAAACTCAAATTTGGGTCGTTCTCATTCGCCCTGTGGCTGTTTCTCTTCGTCCGCGAACATGTTCTAGGCCTTGTGAAATTTCCATCTGTGCACTGAAAACGAAACTAAATCAGAGAATGAGTCAGTTTAACTCAGTTGTGAGTAATTTTTACTCATTCGTATCAGTCGTACAGTCAGGAATCCTTATTGCCGGTATCCCGTATTGCCGGATTTTCACTAATGGGGGCTGTGGTGGATTATCTAATTTATTTCAATATATAAAGCTACACCCAACCGGTGGATGTAAGATTCGCTTACAATTATGTGGGATTCATCATCAGAGGATGTAAGTGGAGACCGCATGAACCGAGGATGCGATATACCCAGCTGCGGTCCGATGTAAGAAAATTGGAGACCGAAAAATGTGGAGTTGTATTAGTGAGTGAAATTAATTATGTCGAAAAAAATAGAAAAAAGGTTGGCGACTGGACACGAACCACGGACGTTGCGATTATCAGACCTGTGCTTTCTCCACTGCTCTCTCCATGCTTCTGAACATGGACAGCCTAAAAGCAAACATGAAGCGCTCATTTTCTCGCATGCTCGACTTCGTATGCTTTTTCTGCTGGAGAGATTCGAGATAAGTGTGTGCGTCGTTCTACAATGTTCTACAATGTGCGTCGTTCTACAAGCTTACTGGTATAGTCGAAAACGTAGTGGAACACGAAATAAAAAAAGACAAAAAACCATTACATCGCCTGCATGGTCAATTTCTAACATTCGTTGCGATGTTCATGAACAGAGGATGATAGGAAACGGAACTAACATTCATTGTAATAGATTTTTGGTTTGCGTGTATACTGTCTTAGACAAAGTTGTTGCACTGGTATAGACCAACAAGCCTGTGTCATTGGATTTAGGATTAATTGGGAACTATGCCGCTAGAGGCGCTTCGCTTTTATGTTACTTACGACGGGAGTTATAATATACGGATCTTAGGTCCAACATATAATATTTCATGATCCTGGCCATATGAAAAATTAGTGTCTTCAGCAAAGTTGTTCAAGAGACCAAGTCCTTTCGGATGGTGGCCATATTAGTGCAGAACTCTCTCACTACACAGCGCTAGTGAACTTCGTATATGAGCTGTATCTCAAAATCCTGGCCATATAGAACGTTGCTGTCTTCAGCAAAGTTGTTCAGGTGACCAAGTCCTTTCGGATGGTGGTCATATTATTTAAGAACTCTCTCACTAGGCGGCGCTAGTGTGCACATGAACGTCATTAATATGTTATGTCTGGAAAGCTTGTCCATATAAGATGTTGCTGTGCGAAGTGAGGACACGAAACGGAATAGGAATGACGTGTAGAGAGGCCGGAAATCGATGCTAGACGTCCTTTTAAAATTCAAGATGGCGATCATCGATTCATGAAAAACTGTCAAATACCCTACAATATGGGTATTTTGGGAAAGGGGATGACGTGTTGAGGCTGGAAATCGATGTCAGACGCCATTTTGAAATCCAAGATGGCGACCATCAGTTAAAAAAAAACTGTCATATACGCTACAATATGGGTATTTCCGGAAAAGGGATGACGTGTAGAGGCTGAAAATCGATGCCAGACGCAATTTTAGTATTTTCGGTGAGGGGATGACGTGTAGAGGCTGGATATCGATTAAAGTCATCATTTTGGAATCAAAGCTGGCGGGCATCGGTTCCACAATATGGGTATTTTTGGATAGGAAACGGCGTGTAGAGATCAAATATCGATGCCAGGCGCCATTTTAAAATTGAAGATGGCGGCCTTTTCTTTAACGTAAACTATTAATGGGGACGAAGTGTAAAGGCCCAAAGTCGATGTCTGCCACCATTTAGGATCCAAAATGGTGGCAATTGGCTTTCCAAGGGACATTTAGTGGCTATGGACAGCAGTTAACGTGGACCGTTTACGGGGTAGGTTTGGCGATAATCCACTAGGAAGATGAATTTTGTCTATTTAATGTTTTAGGGTATTTTGGAGCTCAAAATCTTGACTCGCATTAATTTTCCTGAACAATGCTTACCAAGCATATTGCATATAATTTGTATAATGTGTATATAGTATCATTGAGCAAGATGGCAACGTTTCGACTTCCCTCAGCAAATATTGCATTTTTGCACTCTGTTCGACATTACTGTCCAATGTGCAGAAGCTTTCGAACTCGGAGAGTTGATTTATTTTGAACTCGATTTCTGCCGTGGTGGGATGAAAATATAATCCATATTCATTGTAGATGGGTCCAGCTCGCTAACAATTTCATCTGCTGTAGCCGGTTCATCTATTATGATTCGTTGATTTCACCGTGTTTCTTATCCACGGCGCACCAAACTTTTCGTGAATTTGTTGTACATGATCTGCAAATCCTCGTTGTCGTCTTCATTGCATTGTGAATTCGCGAAATACGACGGAAGAATTTTCTTCAAGCAGTTTACCAACGTAATTTGTTTTATGTCCTTTAGAACCACATCCAAGCAATCGAAACAATTCTTGCTGCTGAACTACTTTCGTGAATCCGCTAGTGAAAGGCCTTCGGCTGTTTCCAGAATAAAACTGCAGCTTCTCTTGACATACTTCAGCATGAAATTTTTGATTATGCCTTGATCAAGGGGTTGAATCAAAGACGAGCTCTTTGGTGGCATGTATAGACGCATAATGTTAGGATTGCTTAGGGTGGGCGGATGCGATGGAGCGTTATCAAAGAGCAACAAAGCGTTAAAGCTAATGTTATTGGCTGCGCCAATCCTCCATCCTCCGTCGTCCCCTACACGTCGTTCCCTTTCCCAAAATACCCATATTTTAGAGTATTTGAAAGTTTTTCTCGAACCTCGAACTTGGATTACAAAATGGCGTCTGGCATCGATTTATAGCCTCTAAACGTCGTCCCCTATCTGGAAATACTTATATTGTAGGGTATTTTACAGTTTTTCTTGAACCGATGGCCGCCATCTTGGATTTCAAAATGGCATCTGGCATCGTATGAAGAGAGAGAGAGAGAGAGAAAGATTAGTAATATCCATTGAATTCCACTACCTTATTTGCTTATCCTTGACAGATACGCGTATTTCGTCTACAATGTGCAGACTTCTTCTGTGTCTTATACTAATACTCGACAGAAGAAAAACATCGCATTTTACCGGATATATATTAACACATGTTATTTCATTTTCACTTAAAAGCTAGGTAAATTTAAATTTAATTTCCTGTAGGAGGAGGTACTCCGCTGCTTACTCGTTGATTTGTCCTAGGTAGTAACTTGAAAAGCCATGTGTGTCCGTTTCCTTGATCCCTGTTGAGTAAAGTTGAATTCCGTTGTTTTTTAATCTCGAGGCTCTCTGCAACATCCAGTTTCCATGGTGTAGATACGGTTCGTAAAATCGTGATGTCCTCGGTCGATAGTTGGTTATCCTCTGTGAAGATGTGTTCTGCAACCTTTGATTTGAAATCATATGTTAGGCCTTTTTCCTCTTGCTTTTTGGCTTGTTTGCTTTAACGTAGTATGCTGCTTTACTTTTCAGCTCCTTTACAATCCGAATTTCCTTCTCGTTGGCGCGACTTTGTTCTTGTCCGTCCTTGATTATGTTCTAGTCTAGTCCTGACCGTATTCTGTGATGATGTTGGAAGTGTCTTGGTAATCGCTGTCTCTAAGTCAATGATGATCTGCTCCACGTCCGGCTTAGTTGTAACCGCGTATCCTAGCCCCTTGTTGAGGTATGTCAATGTGGTTCTAAATTACGAAAATCAGCTCATTTTGGGTTAAGTAAAAAGTAATCAATAATAAGCTATCACGATGTATTATTTGAATGGACATTTTGATTAAAAGGGTTATTAGGGGGTTCTGAAATCATTATTGATATTGAAATTAACTTTACTTGTGTATTTTTTGCTCTTAGGGTGGTCCAAAAGCTATAAAATCATATAAATTATTAAAAAAGTTCGATTACCTACGTTTTCCATTGAATGGATCGATTCAGCTACACACACATGTTAGCTGACAAAACTGATTGATATTCTTAGGGACCGTCCATAAACCACGTGACGTTTTTAAGGTGCGAACTCAGAGCTAAGTTAATGCTGAAGTTGATGTTACAAAAGGATTCATTTCTTTTACGATTTACAATGGGATCAGATAGTCTCAAAATGTGAACTACGTAAAATGTGAACTGTCCCTTCCCAATCTCATTTCAACGCTTTCATACATGCTCCTCTGAGTGTGGGCTATAATATACATTGATCTTTTTCTCACCTGTCGAAGAGATACCATACAGCGCGCTGCAGCGAACAAAAGAATGATGATACCTCATCTCATTTTACTTGTCGAAAGTGTCGAAATGTCAATACACATTCGCAATACCGAACGGAGTTGCTGATAAACAATCATCAGTGATCTGTGATCATATTGATAAAAAGTAGAGTTCCAGCAAATACTTTCAAATTGTTAATCACTGTTTGTGTGGTTTAGTGGAAATGTGCTCTAAGAAAAACGGTATAGATAACACACAATGAAATTTCTAGTTATATTTTATAGAAGTTTACTTAAAAAGAAAAGACGTATTGGAGGGTGCTCTGAACTGTAGCGATGTGCGTGTAGAGCAGAAACGCAAAGCTGTCGACCAATATGTGTCGCTATATGTTGGATGTGCGGTAGAAGGTCGTGATGAGATCGTTTCCAAGCTTTTTAAGGAGTTTCAACGAAGATGGCAGAGTGAGAATCGAAAAAAGGATCAGTTTTTGAAGACCAATGAGCAATGGTTTGTAGTTATTGTTTTATGTTGTTACGGTTGATTATTTTTTGCTTTTATTTAATTTCTTAGGTTAGAAGAGTTCGTCGTTTTTGGTGAAGCAACATCATCTTCAACAATGCGGAATGTAGGTGGTCGTCCTTCAAAAGATTTTGTAGACGTTTGTGATCGAACCAAGCGGCGAAAAACAGAAGTGTTGCGTTAATCATTTACTCCGCAAGAACTGAAATTTGCTGCAGGAATGGCTTTGCAAGCAGAAGGAAATGCGGAATTGGCTTCGTTACTAAAGAAAGGCATCTGCACGACAAGCATTCCGATTGAGCAAGCTTTGGAAATATATGTCGACGCAAAACTTTCGAAAAGAAGATACAATATCATTCGCGCACCCGTTAAAAATTTTTATCCATCTTATGAAAAATATCTTCTTCGAAAAATGAGTGCTTTCCATCACTTGAGCACTTTGAAATTACGGAGACTGTATGTAACATTCAATTACAAGCATTGCTGAACCACACTTGCTCTCGGTTGATTGTACTTGTTAAAGATAAATTTGAAAATCTAGTTCGTGAAGGTTTCAACGATTTCAGCCTTTTACTAAAATGGGTCTGTGATGGAAGTTCTGGTTTTAACGAATACAAGCAAAAATTTTAATGATCCTAGCTGCTCCGACGCTCACATTTTTTTCACCTCGGTGGTACCATTAAGATTAATTACCGACCGGAAAGTAGTTTGGGATAACCCTCGATCGTCTTCTACGCGATACTGTCGCCCTGTTTCATTGAAATTTGCAAAAGAAACTGTCGAGTTAACAAAACAAGAATTTGAGCGCATGAATGACGAAATTTCTAATTTAGAACCATTCGAATTAGAAATTTCAGGCATCAAGGTGTTAATCACATTTGATCTTATGTTAACTATGATTGATGGAAAGACTGTTAACGCCATCACCAATACAAAATCTTCTCAGAGATGCTACCTTTGCTATGCTACGAGTTCCAATTTTAACGACATTGAAGAAATGTTCAACAGAGCAATCATCTCGGATAATCTGGAGTACGGTATGTATAGCTTACATTGCTGGATCAGAACATTTGAGTGTCTGTTACATATAGCATACCGACTTAGCTCCCGAAAATGGATTAACACTGCACATATGGAGGAGTACAACAATGCTAAAGCTCGAATTCAAAAAAATTTCTTGCAGCAACTTGGATTACACGTCGATAAGCCTCGTGCTAAATTTAAAAATAGCAACGATGGTAGGATGGCATTTTATAAGACTGACTTTCTTTGATTTGCACGCTAGGATTCTTCAATATTAATACCTTTTACCTGTTAATATTCTAATCGTATCGTTCTTATTATCTACAGGTAACACCGCAAGACGTTTCTTCAAAAATGCTGAGATTTCATCTCAAATCACTGGAATTGATCTTGATCTTATCATTCGATTGAGAACGATTTTGCAAGCCGTTTCATCTGGAGAATCCGTGCCCAGAAAATTTCCACCAATATGCAAAAGAGACAGCCAAACGCTATGCTTCTTTATATGGATGGTATAATATGCCTACAACGCTCCATAAGTTGCTTGTCCATGGGTATCAAATAATAAATAACGCATTGCTTCCCATTGGTCGTATGTCCGAAGAAGCCCAGGAAGCAATGAATAAAGAAATTAGGCAGCTAAGAGAGCATCACGCGTGGAAAGGTTCACGCAAGCAAACAATGAAATATATATGTTGTGGATTGCTTGTTGCATCCGATCCCATTGTTTCAAGTTATCGCCATGGGCAAACGGTAGTGGCAGATGAATTGCCTAAAGAGGTGCAAGATTTGTTGATAGTTGAAGATTGCGATGAATAAATGTTAGTTTGTTTAATAAATGTTTGTTTATAGAAATAAAAGTTAAATTTTAATATTTTTTTGGTGTCCCAAATTGATTACGTAATTGACTGTTTAAACGCTACTCAAACTTTTTATCAAAACTCTCAAATCACTTTTTTTTCTGGAATGAAACCTCTCCAAAAATAAATGTCTTAACAAATAAAGGCTAAATCAAATTCTTAGTCATCACTCTCCTCCTCTCCACTTTACTGTTTTTTTTACCTAATATGTAACACGCACGTGTTCGCCTCAGTGTATTTTCCACCAGACCATGCTCATAAAAGCACTTATGAAGCCTTCTTCCAAAGTGCTGAACAAATTCTATCTGAGCTTCCTCCTGAGATTAAAGTTCACATCTATGGAGACTTTAATCAACGCCATGCTGACTTCATTCTGGACTCTGAAAATGAATGTATCTTACTCCCAGTCGTTGGGGATAATGAAACATTGCAGTTCATTTTTGACAAAACTGCTAATTTAGGACTGAACCAAATTAACCACATCAAAAATCAACAAAATTGCTATTTGGACTTTTTACTAACGAATATTTATGAAGATTTCTGTGTGACCGAATCATTAAACCCATTGTGGAAAAACGAAGCGTTTCACACAGCAATTGAATATTCTTTATTTGTACACGAATACCAAAGACCCAACGACTGCGAATACGAGGAAGTCTTTGAATACAAATTAGCAGACTACGAAAAAATCAAACATAAATTAAACAGCGTCAATTGGCAAATAATTCTAAGGAATGAAGGAAATGTCGAAACTGCTGTAGACATCTTCTACCAAATTTTATCAGGAATAATTTTGGAAGAAATACCTTTGAAGAAAAAAAGACGCTACAGAAGCACAAAAAATCCAGTCTGGTATAACAGACAAATAAAAAACTAAAAAATCGAAAACAGAAAGCACATAAACATTACAAAAAACACAATAATAGTGAAAATTTGGCTATCTATTTGGACTTATGCGATCAACTAGATTTAGCCATCAGTAATGCATTTGAAGAATTTAATTCAAAAACTGAACTTGAAATAAAGTCCTGCCCAAAGAACTTCTTTAATTACGTAAAAACCAAATTAAAATCTGACAATTTTCCATCAATAATGCATCTTGACGAACGTGTCGGGGATAGCTCGGAAAAAAATTGTAAGCTTTTTGCAATTTTTTTTCAAGAAATCTATACGACATTTTCCGATGAAGATCGCGACCGCGATTATTTTGCATTTCATCCAGAATTTTCAAGGGACATTGGCGTCAATCAACTTCAAGTGCAGGATATTTTGCAGGCTTTAAAGAATTTAGACGCCTCAAAAGGTCCTGGACCTGACGGAATTCCTCCAGTATTTTTAAAAAGTCTAGCAATGGAACTCACTGCTCCATTGTTTTGGCTTTTTAATATGTCACTGGAATCCGGAACCTTCCCAAAAATATGGAAAAGCTCATTTTTAGTACCTATTTTTAAATCTGGCCGAAAATCTGACGTACGTAATTATCGTGGAATAGCCATTATCTCTTGCATTCCAAAGCTTTTTGAGGCAATTGTAAATGAAAAATTATTTCTTCAAACCAAAAATAGAATTACTGACATGCAACACGGCTTCTTTAAAGGACGTTCGACCTCGACAAATTTACTTGAATTTATAGACTATTCATTAAATGCAATGGATAATGGAAACCACGTAGAAGCTCTCTATACAGACTTTAGCAAGGCATTTGACCGAATTGACATACCAATGCTTCTTTTCAAATTGAAAAAAATTGGAATTGAGCCAGGACTCCTGAAATGGCTTGAATCATATTTAACTAACCGCCAACAAATAATTAAATTCAACGGAAAGAAATCGACCCCAATTCAAGTCACCTCAGGAGTCCCGCAAGGCTCTCATCTGGGACCTCTTCTTTTTATTCTGTACGTAAACGACATTTCCTTCATTCTCAAAAAAATAAAATTGCTAATCTATGCCGACGACATGAAGCTCTTTTTGGAAATAAAAAATGATGAAGACATCAATATATTCCAGAGTGAAATACACATATTCTACACATGGTGTAAAAAAAGCCTATTAGAACTGAATGTAAAAAAATGCAACTTAATATCATTTAGCAGAAAAAGAACACCATCAAACATTTCAATTGCATTAGGAAATCAGAATGTAGAAAAATGTGAAAGAGTCAGGGATTTAGGGATTATCTTAGACTCCAAACTAACTTTCATAGACCATTACAATACAATTATTCACAGGGCAAATAACATGCTAGGCTTTATCAAGCGCTTTTGCTATAACTTTCAGGACCCATACACAATTAAAACACTATATATTGCCTATGTGAGGTCAATACTGGAATATTGCAGCATTGTATGGTCTCCATTTTCAATCACGCACGAAGAAAGATTAGAATCAGTACAAAAGCAATTTCTATTATATGCCCTTCGTAAATTAGGTTGGACATCATTTCCTCTTCCATCATATGAAGCACGCTGCATGCTTATAAACATACAAACATTAAAAGAGCGTCGTGAATATGCAATGGTTTCGTTTGTAAACGATATCGTTTCGCAGCGCATTAACTCAGCAGAACTTTTATCAAAATTAAATTTTTATGTACCTACTCGACAACTCAGAAATCGAAATTTATTTGCCGTAACCCATCATCGCACAAATTATGCAAAATTTGGGCCATTAAATCGCATGATGGCGTCTTACAATCAATACTGCGAAACCATTGACTTTACAATGTCTCGGCATAAACTAAAACAATATTTTAACTCCATACGGAATCATAACTCGTAGGAAGTAAAAATATAATAGCTGACAATATATTTTTTAATATTCTTAAGAAAAACAAATTTGTATATGTATTTGTACTAGTCTACATCGGTTGATGAAATAAATAAATAAATAAACTCACCTCCTTGTGGTCTTTTGTCCGTAGACAAATTCTAAAATTTGTTAGGGCCGTCGTCCCCGTTCTGAAAATACCCATATTGTAGGGTATTTAACAGTTTTGTTGAACCGATGGCCGCCATCTTGGATTCCAAAATTGCGTTTGGCATCGATTTCCCCGCATCACTCATCCCCTTTTCGAAAATATTGTAGCGTATTTGACAGTTTTTCTTGAACTGATGGTCGCCATCTTGGATTTCAAAATTTCTTCTCTACACGTCATCCCTATTCCTCTTCGTGTCCTCACATTGCAAGTAACATCTTATATTGACAAGCTTTCCAGGCATAATTTATTAAGGAAGTTCATGTGCACGCTAGCGCCGCCTAGTGAGAGGTCTTAAATAATATGGCAAGGTCTTAAATAATATGGCCACTGATGCAAAATTTGAAATTTTCGCTCCACAGTGCTCAAACGGTTTCAAATCAGGTCCTGCTTAGCCTCCCAAAATTTGAACTACTTTAGTAAGAAACTGACTTGGCACAAAACATTTCAAGTTTATATGGAAATTACTATGGGAAAACTTATGTTTTTGTTAATACACTGAAACCTCCGTTTACGAAGTCTTTTTTTACGCAGTATTCAATTTACGTCCCTCTTTTTACGAAGTAAATCCCAAATAACGAGGTTTTTTTTTACGAAGTAAATCCCAAATAACGAGTTTTCTTTTTACGAAGTAAATTCCAAATAACGAGTTTTTTTTTTGTGATTTTGGGAAACTGGGATATACTGTGAAATACCTCACAATATGGGTATTGTTGGAATCGGAGTGACGTGTAGGGACCGGAAATCGATGTCTGACGCCATTTTAAAATCCAAGATGGCGGCTTCCGGTTACAGGAAAACTTGGACATTCTGCCAAATACCCCCACAATATGGGTATTTTTGGAATCGGAGTGACGTGTAGGGACCGGAAATCAATGTCTGACACCATTTTGAAATCCAAGATGGCGACTTCCGGTTACAGAAAAACTAGGAAATTCTACCAAATACCCCCACAATATGGGTATTTTTGGAATCGGAGTGATGTGTAGGGACCTGAAATCAATGTTTGACGCCATTTTGAAATCCAAGATGGCGACTTCCGGTTACAGAAAAACTTGGAAATTCTGCCAAATACCCCCACAATATGGGTATTTTTGGAATCGGAGTGATGTGTAGGGACCGGAAATCAATGTCTGACACCATTTTGAAATCCAAGATGGCGACTTCCGGTTACAGAAAAACTTGGAAATTCTACCAAATACCCCCACAATATGGGTATTTTTGGAATCGGAGTGATGTGTAGGGACCTGAAATCAATGTCTGACGCCATTTTGAAATCCAAGATGGTGACTTCCGGTTACAGAAAAACTTGGAAATTCTGCCAAATACCCCCACAATATGGGTATTTTTGGAAACGGAGTGATGTGTAGGGACCGGAAATCAATGTCTGACACCATTTTGAAATCCAAGATGGCGACTTCCGGTTACAGAAAAACTTGGAAATTCTACCAAATACCCCCACAATATGGGTATTTTTGGAATCGGAGTGATGTGTAGGGACCTGAAATCAATGTTTGACGCCATTTTGAAATCCAAGATGGCGACTTCCGGTTACAGAAAAACTTGGAAATTCTGCCAAATACCCCCACAATATGGGTATTTTTGGAATCGGAGTGATGTGTAGGGACCGGAAATCAATGTCTGACACCATTTTGAAATCCAAGATGGCGACTTCCGGTTACAGAAAAACTTGGAAATTCTACCAAATACCCCCACAATATGGGTATTTTTGGAATCGGAGTGATGTGTAGGGACCTGAAATCAATGTCTGACGCCATTTTGAAATCCAAGATGGCGACTTCCGGTTACAGAAAAACTTGGAAATTCTGCCAAATACCCCCACAATATGGGTATTTTTGGAATCGGAGTGATGTGTAGGGACCGGAAATCAATGTCTGACACCATTTTGAAATCCAAGATGGCGACTTCCGGTTACAGAAAAACTTGGAAATTCTACCAAATACCCCCACAATATGGGTATTTTTGGAATCGGAGTGACGTGTAGGGACCGGAAATCAATGTCTGACACCATTTTGAAATCCAAGATGGCGACTTCCGGTTACAGAAAAACTTGGAAATTCTACCAAATACCCCCACAATATGGGTATTTTTGGAATCGGAGTGATGTGTAGGGACCTGAAATCAATGTCTGACGCCATTTTGAAATCCAAGATGGCGACTTCCGGTTACAGAAAAACTTGGAAATTCTGCCAAATACCCCCACAATATGGGTATTTTTGGAATCGGAGTGATGTGTAGGGACCGGAAATCAATGTCTGACGCCATTTTGAAATCCAAGATGGCGACTTCCGGTTACAGAAAAACATGGAAATTCTGCCAAATACCCCCACAATATGGGTATTTTTGGAATCGGAGTGACGTGTAGGGACCAGAAATCAATGTCTGACACCATTTTGAAATCCAAGATGGCGACTTCCGGTTACAGGAAAACTTGGAAATTCTGCCAAATACCCCCACAATATGGGTATTTTTGGAATCGGAGTGATGTGTAGGAGCCGGAAATCAATGTCTGACGCCATTTTTAAATCCTAGATGGCAACTTCCGGTTACATAAAACATGGAAATTCTGCGAAATACCAAACAATATGGGTATTTTTGAAATCGGAGTGACGTTTAGGGACCGGAAATCGATGTCTGACGCCATTTTGAAATTTAATATGGCGGCTTCCGGTAACAGAAAAGCTTGGAAAGTCTGTCATACACCCCACAATATGGGTATTTTTGGAAATGGAGTGACGTCTAAGAACCGGAAATCGATGTCTGAAGTCATTTCGAAATCCAAGATGGCGGCTTCCGGTTACATAAAAATTGGTAAATACCACCACGTCACCCCGATTCTTAAGATACCCATATTGTAGGTTATGTAATTTTACTTTTATGTTTTTATGTAACCGGAAGTTGCGATATTGAATTTCAAAATGGCGTCAAACATGGGTTTTCAGTCCTAATAAGTCACCCCGATTCCAAACAACCCATATTGTTGAGTATTTGACAGTATTTCCCAGTGTTTCTGTAACCGGATGTCACCATCTTGGATTTCGAAATGGCGTCAGACATGGATTCTCGGTTCTCACAGTTCACCCCGATTCCAAATATATCCATATTGTTGTGTATTTTACGGTATTTTTCTGTTTTCCTGTAACCGGAAGCCACCATGTTGGGTTTCAAAATGGCGTCAGACATCGATTTATGGTCCCTACACGTCACTCCGATTCCGAAAATACCCATATTGTGGGGTATTTGACAGAATTTACATGTTTTCCTGTAACCGGAAGCCGCCATCTTGGATTTTAAAATGGCGTCAGACATCGATTTCCGGTCCCTACACGTCACTCTGATTCCAAAAATACCCATATTGTGGGGGTATTTGACAGAATTTCCATGTTTTCCTGTAACCGGAAGCCGCCATCTTGGATTTTAAAATGGCGTCAGACATCGATTTCCGGTCCCTACACGTCACTCCGATTCCAAAAATACCCATATTGTGTGGTATATGACAGAATTTTGAAGTTTTTCTGTAACCGGAAGCCGCCATCTTGGATTTCAAAATGGCGTCAGACATCGATTTCTTGTCCCTACACGTCACTCCGATTCCGAAAATACCCATATTGTGGGGTATATGACAGAATTTACATGTTTTCCTGTAACCGGAAGCCGCCATCTTGGATTTTAAAATGGCGTCAGACATCGATTTCCGGTCCCTACACGTCACTCCGATTCCAAAAATACCCATATTGTGGGGTATTTGACAGAATTTCCATGTTTTCCTGTAACCGGAAGCCGCCATCTTGGATTTTAAAATGGCGTCAGACATCGATTTCCGGTCCCTACACGTCACTCCGATTCCAAAAATACCCATATTGTGTGGTATATGACAGAATTTTGAAGTTTTTCTGTAACCGGAAGCCGCCATCTTGAATTTCAAAATGGCGTCAGACATCGATTTCCGGTCCATACACGTCACCCTGATTCCAAAAATACCCATATTGTGGGGTATTTGAACATATTATCAAAAACCTCTTTTTACGAAGTAAATCCCAAATAACGAGTTTTCTTTTTACGAAGTAAATCCCAAATAACGAGGTTTTTTTTTACGCACTAATTCGATTTACGAACCCCCGTTTTGGTTCGTAAATGGAGGTTCCAGTGTATCTATCTAACAATTCACCACATTACTGTGCTTTTAAAAATGATAGCAGAGATTGTAGCAAATTTTCTCAGCTACAACTTTGTTGATCAAATGCACGGAACAAAAGTTATTAATGATTCAAGTCACTGATGTCTTATGATTATGCTCATTCAACTGTTCAGCAGGCATCATTGGTGTTTCTGAACAATAGAGCACAAATATCATGGCTACTATGTCACACTGCAGAATACAGTGTTGCCCACATTTTGACAGTATTTTGACATTTGGCTGAAAAACGATTTTGCGCAAAGTTGTAGCTTAGAAAATTTCCCGTAAGAATAGTTATAGAAATTTTTCGAAAAAGCAATATGGAAAATGGGTAGAAGACAATGAACAAAAAGTTTGGTTTTCCCATAGTAATTTCCATATAAACTTTTAATAATTTGTGCCAAGTCAGTTTCGTACCAAATTAGTTCAAATTTTGGGAGGCTAATCAGGACCTGATTTGAAACCGTTTGATCACTGTGGAACGCAAATTTAAAATTTTGCATCAGTCTATTGGTCACCTTTGCTGAAGACAGCAACGTTCTACCTATATGGCCAGGATTTTGAGATACAGTTAATATAGGAAGTTCACATGCACACTAGCGCTGCGTAGTGAGAGAGTTCTGAACTAATATGAACACCATACAAAAGGACATGATCACCTGAACATCTTTGCTGAAGACAGTAACCTTCTATGGCCAGGATCATGAAATATTCTGTGTTGGACCTAAGTTCCATATATTATAGCACCCGTCATAAGTAACATACACTGAAAATGTATTTTCGTTATTTCTCTGAAAACCGTTTCGTAAAAATGAATATCGTGCATACAACACATCTTTCATAAATGGTACGAAACATTCGTTTTTCCTGTCATCTGGCGCAATGTCAATATTACGCCTTATTCGTATAATATACAAATACATCTTCGTACCATCAAACCAACAACTCCGCTTATTGTCTCCTAAAGTGCTGATTGTGTGTTGGAGATGGGATATTTTTTTTAGAAATATTGTCGGTTTGACCAATGCATGCAAGCTACCACAATAAATCATCGCGGTGGTTTTATGTTAGAGAAAAAAAATACATGCAAGCAGCAGAAAAAGCAAGAGAAATCGAAGTACCGCTCCATGAGTACTTCTTATTTGCCTTTAGCTTTTCCTCTTCTCATAGCACAGATAGAGCGATGGATAAAGCACAGATCTAATGATCGCAAGCTGCATGAGTCGAGTCCTGTCTGAAGTCTAATTTTATTTTTTTGTCATTTATTCCTTCCAATGATGAAGTTATTTTTAACCATCCTCACTAACACACTCCACATTTTTCTGTTTCCACAACCAACACTTGTGGACCGCTGGTTGGGTGTAGCGATAGCGAGTGTGGCAGTTCTAACGAAACTAGCTTCATACAATGTACAAATCCATTTCGTTGCAGAAAACAACGAATAAATTCATAGAACAAACGAGCGATTTCGTTGTATAAACGAAATTTTATTTTCAGTGTAAAAGTGAAGCAAGTGGTTTCAATTTCTCTAAAGAAAAAATTCCAAATTGGAGTTTGTTGCAATGACTACTTCGTACTTAATCTTTTCGGATCAGTCGGCAATAAGTTCAAAAAAAATGAAATTTTCAAGATATTTTCATCAGCTCGGGATTGCACAGCACCATCGACGTAACTGTATGGTGTTATTGAAAGAGATTTTTTAAACGCGATAAATGTGAGACACTTTTGAAAAGCTGCCATGCACTAGTGAAAACCAAGAGCTAAATATGTGTACCATGAAAAAGTAGTGCAACGAGTAAAACCGCGAGCATGGTGTGAGTTGATGGATGCAAGCATAAAATGAAAATGGACTATAACTACCCCTCGACAGGTACCTACTGAATCTTTTTGAAGTGTTCCTGATTGGTGAAAAAGAATTTGTTGTCCTGAAGTTTCATCGATTATGGCTTCAGTTTTCCGTTAATGGAAATATGTAGTTTTTTTTACAAAAGTAGCCACAACGAACGCTTCATTGTTACTGGCAGCTAATGGAATCTTGGACCACATCAATGCAGGTTTTCAATCTCAATATTGATGGATAAGCATTTTTAATCAAAGGAAAATTGCAACTCTTCCACTTGCAACTCTTCCACTTGCAACCTTAAAACTACCCTTATTGCAATTGGTTGCCATTTTTTTTAGAAGACCGTCATCGCGACCTTATGACTGCCCCACGGTTTTCTTCACACCGACCGCATGATTTCGAAATTGATCCGGAAGAATTCTTTCGTAGCTTGGCTAGATTAAATTCTTCGAAACAAGACGTCGAACCGGGATGAAACAATGTGCACTATAATCCACCCCTTTTCCACCCCCCGCGCTGTGTTCATCCGTCACGGTACAACAATCTGACATGATTTTATTGAACTCGGCAGGCAGATTCTGTCTGCAGCACAGAGGAAGAGAAGAGTTGTTCCCTTTTCCCCCAGCAGCAACAGCAACAACAGCAGCAGCATCATATCGATGGGGGGTGGGGGAGTTGTTGTGCGCCAACGATGAAATGACGTGACGACGATGGGTGCGAAGACTTCATGAAATATTTATCGCCCAGGAATGTGTCAGCTTATATAGCGCGTACCTACCAACCTATCTACAGCCAAGGAAAGGCGGCATCGTGGTGAGGAGCAATCCGGGATTCTTCCTACACGAAGAGACGCTAGAAGAAGGGGGGTAATACATTTATGAGATATTTTATGCTTACAGATTGGTTTATTTTATTCATGAGTGAGCATTGATTTATTGAATCAAAACAAACTTTGACACGACGACGATGGCGACGGCGAAACTGAAGAATGGTGTCCAACAGAGGACACTACTTTGTGCACCCTTCAGAGAATGGGAGTAGCTCAACAGTTGCAGATAAGTCATTATTCAATTGGTGCCGGATCCGGAATAGACAGAAGCGTATGTGAACCATGAACAGGTATATAAATCTAAACAGGATTAAGGAAAAGCGTAAATTAACGAATCAGTAACAGTTTCATCAGTTGATGGTCTGATTTTTTTTTCCTTGGTTTGTTTTCCATCGATTTTGTTTTCCGTGCTGAGCACCAATGCTACCGAAGCCAGGGAGGCAGCTCCCACACCTGGACCCTATCTATGGACCAGGATGTTATGCCTGAGAACATCCCGGTGACTCCAACTGGGATTGAACCCAGGCCTGCTGGGGTGATATGTGATCACGCTTACCACTACACCACCAGCGTCAATTTGATGGTCTGATGATTTCTTTTCAATTGATCATTTTGTCAAGCTTCTGCATTCATGTTCCATCAGATGTCACAGCTGTTATTTGCGGTGACATCTATCGGAAACTACACACAATCTGTTTTCCTATTATTGTTCACAGAGGACACTGCAGTACAAAACATGTCTGGTACCTCTATATATGCATTAAGATTATTATTCAAAGTCCCTCCTTTTTTACACATTCTGCACACAAAATGGCTCATCCCTCACAGAATTTCCCGCGGAATTTTATGTATGGGGCGGGGCATAAAGTATCTTTTGCGCAGAATATGTAAAAAAGGAGGGACTTCAAATGTGAAAGCAAATGCATATATAGAGGTACCAGACATGTTTTGTAGTGTCAGGTACTCTATTTTATAATCTGTGAAAGGGAAATCACAAATCGAGTGTCAACAAAATACATGGCATGTTGAGAGATTGAGCTCGTGAATTTTTTTGGCTCTCTTGGGACTGGTAGTAAAGCAGGTAAAATTATATGGGGAAAAATCATTTTTATTTAATTGTAGCTTGTTTAGCATTAATTTCCGGGAGAAAACTGAACGACAAAGCCCCTGATTAATTTCTTCAGGTTGTTGTTCACTTTTTTTGACCTGAATATGCACCGGAAGCGAATTATTCGTACTTCTCTCAATTTCTATATGGAGATTTTTATCACTTCCTACCAGCGGAACAGCGCCATCTCTGTGAAAAATGGTCGAACAAAATGATTAATTGTTGGTGCTTCAATCTTTTGGAGGTGATAAGCGGTGGGTACGCGGGGGTATGTTTAGAGCAGGGTACTGGTGATTCAGATATACACAACATTCAATTCCATCAAATCAAAACTAAAGCCCGATTCAAAGTAAATTTGGACGCATTCAAGTGATTATAACTCAAGAATTAAACAACATACAAGGTTGATCAAAACGTCAAACAAAAGGGTATTTATTCAGCTTTCAAATGATATATAACAATTTATTACATTTCACCGTTTCGAACAAACTGTCGCACTTAACTTGTGATCGATGCCATCATGATCTGCACATTCGCTTGTGACACTGTACCGGCGAACTTATTCCACTTTAAACGCATTTGTTGTGCATTTGTCACTTCTTTACCGCATCCTCGAAGTTTTCGCTTGACAATTGCCCAATATTTTTCGATCGGTATGAACTCAGGGCAATTCGGAGGATTAATCTCTTTGGCGACGAAATTAACATTGTTGGCAGCATACCATTCTAGTACCCCCTTAGAGTAGTGGCAGCTGGCTAGATCCGGCCAAAACATAACGTTGGTCTTGTGTTGCCGAACGAAGGGTAAAATCTGCTTTTTCAGACACTCTTTAATGTAAACCTTCGACGTCATTGTGTGAGATGTGATGAAAACCTTGGTTTTAAGGCCACAACTGAAGATTCCTTGCCAAATCATTAGTTTCCGAGCAAACTTATCAGCAAAAACAAATTTATACCTGGAAGGGACATCTCCACGACCAGTTGTCAGGTAAAATTTTCGTCCGGGGATTTGTTTACAATCCATTTTGACATATGTTTCGTCATCCATTAAAATACAGCCATCAAATTTCGTCAAAACTCGTTCGTATAGTAATCGTGCTCGCTTTTTGGCCACTACATTTTGTTTCAGGGAGCGATTCGGATGTTTACTGGCACAAAAAGACTTATATCCTTCTCTTGAAAGGATATTACGCACGGTGGAAAAGTTGGAATCGTATTTCTTTGCCAAATCACGTATGGAGACACCTAGGTTGCTTTTCACGTACCTCAACACCTTTCTCCTCAGCTCTTTGTCCCTAGTGCCACTTTTATGATAGATGCGCTGTGCTCTATCCACACTCAGAATATCCTTGTAACGTTTGATTACAAGACTCACCGTTGACTTTGGGAGCTATTTTTTAGGCAGACCACGAAGGGTTCTCTAGATGTTTGTGCACAATTAATTTTCTTTTCTCAAGTTCCATGATCCGTAATTTCGGGATGCGTCGATCAATCGAGAAAAACTGTTCACCAATTTCTTCGTCAATGAAACATCAACAAATGCCTGTCAAACGTTTTTTGTTCCAACCACCAGGGGCGCGGTGGTGTATTAAACCGTGCGTCCAGATTTACTTTGAATCGAGCTTTAGGGTGCGGAATCTACTTAAAACATGTATGACTTCGGCACGCATTGACTGTATTTGGCAACTCAAATTCAAACGTTAATTTCGATGTATTCACTTACCAAAACACTTCGATCAATTTATTTAATCGATTGCATAGCCTTTTTAGCGACATCGGTGGTGTAGTGGTAAGCGTGATAACCTCTGACCCCAGCAGGCCTGGGTTCAATCCCAGTCGGCGTCGCCGGGATGTTCTAAGGCATAACATCTCTGATCACGCCTTCCTTTGGAAGGGAATTAATGCCGTTGGTCCCCGGTTAATGAGTTGATGAGTCGATATGTAGGGTCCAGGTGTTGGAGCTGCCTCCATGGCGTCGGAAGCATTGGTGCTCAGCACAGAAAACAAGATCGACGGAAAACAAATCAAAGGAAAAAATAGTCTTTTAGCTTCAATCTAATCTAATTTCAGTTTACGACTGAGAAAACCTGATAAGCCAGGTTTTACTTCAAATGAAACATGCGCACTACCAAATACGGCTGATTTCGAGTTGCCGATTATAGAACAGCTGGTTAACACGCAGTTCAAATGGAAAAGTTACCGTAGAAAAAGAGACTGCCGAGAATAGTCACACTCACTTAAGAAATTTGGAGCGCTGTAAACACGTTTTCAAACCGTTTTGGACAATTGTGTCGATTGGAATGGATAGAATAGCAAGCAGCAGATAAATGTAAACAAACAAACACGTCATATGTGTGCGTTGCGCTGATAAATTTCTAATAGAAGTACGGATGCTGCTAAGATTAAGTCCCGTAAAGTCCCCTATGATTTTTTTTTAAATCTTTATTATAGAGAAAGTTTAGCCGAAGGCTAGAACATCTCTTACCCTATGCAATCAGCATAAATCTTTTTCTGCTTTTGGCTTTTCAGTTCTATGGGGTATTGATAAAATACGAAATGTCCGACGTTTCGGTCTTTAAACTTGGCCTTCTTAAGGAGATATAAAGTTGTACCCTCTGTTCACGCCAAATTCCCCTAATTTGAATCATATTGATTATATTTTGTACTTTCGTGAACAGGACATCTCTAGTGAACAACCTCAGAACCAAAATTAGAAGAATGGAGGTTAATAATTGTATCATCACACTTTTGGAAGCTTTATACAACCACTGTTCATCTAAAAGTGCTTCAATTCAACACAAATACATACAAATGGACCATTATAAATAGGCTACCAAATGTAATAAAGAGTCAGTTATCTACAATCTGTTACCAAAGAACATACGTATCTAAGTGTTTACTTCGCACCAGTGTCCCAGCGTACAATCTCAAAAGAAAGTCCTCCACGTCTTCCATGGTGCCTTCCAGAACTATCCAACGTTAGTTTTTTTTGTGTTAACACCCTCTTTCGGGTAGTACAAAACGCTTTACGATCCCAATCCCTCAACTAAAGGGTGTCCCACATCAAATTGCATCACGGAAAAAAACGCTGTAGAAAAATACCTAGTTGACCAATCCTTTTCAAACTTTCATACAATAAAATATCACCTCCTTCCTCCGGAACATGCTGGGCGGTGAAGAACAGTAGCCCCGGAAGCTGCCGGAAGTCCGCCTTGACGTAAGTCTCATGATCCATGATGAGACAATGAGGCTTCGTCAGCATCTGGGTGTACAGTTTCCGGGTCCGTGACTTTTTCACCGTATTTTGCCGTTCGTCACTATTCGGAGCCTTCTGCACTTTGTACGTATGCAGTCCCTCCTGGTCCTTGGCTCTCTGAACGAAATACGTGGCCAGATTCACCTTTTTAGCCACATACCTGCCCGAAGCATGGGGATTCCGCTTAAACGCTTTCACGACACGCTTGTGAGCCTGATAACTAATAGAACATCCATTCTGACCGCATTTCTCCTTCCGTTTGATGCTCAGAGCTTCGTAGTAACGTTTAATCACACGACTCACCGTTGACTGTACGATTCCGAGTTGTGTTCCGATGTCCCGATGAGAGAGTTGAGGATTTGCGCAAAATCAATTCGCGGTTGCCTTGCGGGAGACGCCATTTTTCCAACTTTCGAAAAACTGACAGCGATAAAAATTCATTGTGAACGATACACTCTAAACTACTTCTACTCAAATTGTCAAGAGAAAATACCCAATGGGTAATTTTCTACAGCGTTTTTCCGTGATGCAATTTGATGTGGGACACCCTTCATTGAAATTGCCTTAATGATCTTTAAACTTCAAGAAAGCTCTCCAGACTTCTCTGAATTTCTTAGATCCTTTTGAAAAAATATAGATAGAGTTGTTGTTATTCACATCGTCGTGATTTTGCGCTACTAAATTTGTCAATTTTTTATCACACGGGCTATCGTTATTCGTTTTTTTTTTCCGTTCGGTATACTTGTAATATTGTACTGGTTGGTAGTGGAAACTGTAGTTCGTTGCGATAATCGTCTAATTAGAGCATATTTTGTGTTGCGAAAACAGTGAAAAAGCTATCCAATCGGACATATTGTAGTGTATACTGTTGTGTTATTGTCGATATCAGACTAGCATTGGGCGATCTTGAGAATCCAATTCCTCTTTGCGTATTAGAGCATCTCCACCGCTGTTTCTAAATCACTTTTGGAAACTGAGTCAGCATGAATTCGGCCTGTGACCAATGCGCTAAACCAGTTAAAGGCGATGAAGAATCCGTCTCCTGCATGGCTTTTTGCGACAGGATGATTCACCTAAAGTGCGGTGGCACAAAGCTGAATAAGGCTTTTCTGAACCTGTTTTGGATGTGTAACGAGTGTTCGAAGCTGATGAAATGTGCTCGATTCAAAACTGCCGTCTCGTCGTTTGGCAGTGTGATTAGGGAGAGACAGAGAGACAGGAAATCGCACACGCCGAGCTTAGGAAGAAAATGGCTAGGCAAGAACAGCAGATCGCTCAGCTATCGAAACGAATCGCATTGACAACTCCGACAAACTCTGATTTCATGCGTCAACCGCCATTAAAACGGCGCCGCGATGAAGGCTCGCTCACTAGCAAACCACTTGTTGGTGGTTCTAAAGCAGTAACAGGCGACAATGCCTTTACCGAGGTCCTTACTGTCCCTGAACCCACCGAGCTGTTTTGGCTGTACCTTTCTCGTATTCATCCTAGCGTGAAATCGGAATCAATCGAGAAGCTGGTGAAAGGTTGTGTACAGTGCGAAGATCCGATTAAGGTTGTGCCGCTAGTCAAAAAAGGATCCGACATCAGCCGTATGAGCTTCATCTCGTACAAGGTCGGAATGGATCCCAAACTATGCGAAGCTGCTCTTAGATCGGACACATGGCCGAAAAGAATTTTGTTCCGTGAATTTGAAGACGGTTCAAAAAACATGTGGTTGCCACGTTTGAACACGCCTACCACCACGATCTCTCCTATTACGGGACCTTTCGAGTTCTCAACTCCCATTTCCGGACTAGACCCAGTCAGCTGATTCAGAATTGGATTTTGCGTTGTGAATTGGAGCGCTGTAGACCAGAACGCACTGCCTGTCGCATTATGGGAGACCTCGAACCACTCGCGCTAGCTGTTTCCCGCCATCAGAGTCGTTCTATTTCCTGCCATCAGAGTCGTTCTGGCCCTGCGGTCGAGTTCGGTGGTGGGGTCTCCCAAGCATCGTCTTCAGGCAAGTATGCATACATTAGTTATAGTCATTTGCCTGATCAGTTTCCGTGTTCCAGTGCAACGCTTCCAGCACCTGCCAGCTGTTTCCAGTTGAGAAGCACTTCTGATACTGCTCATTCACAACATCCGCTTTACTGTTCGAACAATCCTAATTCATCTCCGGGACGCACAATAGACCGCTCTTTGGAAGCTCCTGGTTACTCCAGCCCAGTCGGGCCGATTCCCGCCAGCGTTCAGCATAGTCGTCCTGGACCTGTGGCTGGATATGAATCAGGATTCTTCCACCTTGCCTCTGCAAGCAAGTACAATCAATATATTTACTATTCACTGCCTGATGCCGATCAAATTCTCAGCAATTCTGACTATGTAGAAAGCCCCATGGAAGCCCTCAATCCCTCCGTCTCAGTCCTGCCATAAGCAGCCTTAGTTCATCATAGTCGTTCCGGACCTGCTGTCGGATGTGGAGAGGGGGTCTTCCAACCCACTCACTATGGCGAGTATCCAATGAGACTTGATGATGGTCAGTTATTGCCTGATGTATCTGTGATTTCCAGGGAGAGCAGTCGTTCGATTTCTTGCCGCAAGCAGGACGTCGTGATCTTCTACCAAAACGCCGGTGGAATGAATTCTGATGCTGAAGAGTACCGCCTAGCTGAATCGGATCGTTGCTACGATATAATTGTCCTGTGCGAAACGTGGCTCGATTATCGAACGCTTTCCAGTCAAATCTTCGGTCCTGACTACGAGGTCTTTCGTTGCTATCGGAATCCTAACAACAGCCGTAAATCGACTGGTGGAGGTGTCCTTGTAGCTGTCCGTAGCGGGTTTGAGGCAAAGGCCATCGAGAACGAGTCATGGAACTATGTGGAGCAGGTTTGGACAGCCATCAATCGCACACTATTTCTATGCGCTCTGTACATTCTACCTGATCGAGTCCGCGACAATGATCTCATCGATACTCACTGTCGATCAGTTTTCACAGTTATCGAAAGTGCCACTCCAGTTGATGAGATATTCATTTTTGGTGACTTCAATCTGCCAGGCGTTTCGTGGAGTCCATCTCATAGCGGATTCCTGTACCCAGATCCTGATAGCTCTACATTTAACGCAGGAGCTATTAGCCTTCTCGACAACTACAGTGCAGCGACGCTTTCTCAAATTAACCATGTAGTTAACGAAAATGGTCGTAGTTTGGACCTCTGCTTCGTGAGCACACAGGACAGGGCTCCATCAATTTCCTCGGCTCCTTGTACCCTAAGTAAGCTAGTTCCACATCACCCTCCTCTAATTGTCACTGTTGAGGACAAACTCGTGCGTGATTTCGACGACTATCCTGCTACGGTTTCTTATGACTTCCGTAAAGCTGACCACCGTAGCATCATAGATGTATTGTCTAGCATGGTATGGGAGAACATCCTTGATCCAGATGACGTTGAGGCTGCAGCGCAAACCTTTTCACATGTCTTGGCATATGTCATTGACGAAAAGAACTCACCACAAAGTGTTTCACCCTCCCTGGCAGACGAGAGAGCTATGTAGGTTGAAGTCAATCAAGAGAGCAGCATTGAGAAGATTTACGAAATATCGCACGCTTCCTCTGAAATTACATTATGTGAGGCTGAATCACATGTACCAGTGAGTCAGTCGTGAATGCTTTTCAAGTTTCCAGCGCAAACTTAAGCTACACCCGAAATCCTTTTGGAACTACGTGAACGAGCAACGCAGGGAATTCGGCCTCCCATCGTCTATGGAGTTCAACGGAGAAGTTGCTGCCACCGTTCAGGATATATGCCACCTTTTTTTTCGAAAATTTTGCCAGTGTATTCACTAATGAGATACTAACTGACGACCATATTAATCTGGCTGCCAGGAACGTTCCAGTAAACGATCAAACGCTGGGTGCAATTGATGTTAATGCAGAAATGATTTCTAAGGCCACGACTCTGCCCAAGTCATCCTTCAATCCTGGACCTGGTGGAGTTCCATCTGTATTTTCGAAGAGACATATTGCTAGCTTGTTAATTTCGCTTCTTCGCCTGTTCCGAATGGCTCTCTCCAGTGGCATATTTCCATCTTGCTAGAAATTTGCGCACATGTTTCCCGTCCACAAAAAAGGAAGGAAACGAGCTGTGGATAACTTTCGAGGAATTACATCGTTAAGTGCCGTTTCTAAGCTATTCGAACTAGTGATTATGGAACCGTTGCTGTCCCATTGCAAGCAGTATTTGAGTGCTGATTAACATGGGTTTACTGTCGGCCGCCCTAAAACCACCAATCTGCTGTGTCTCACATCGTATATAACCGAAAGCATGTCGGATCGCTTTCAAACGGACGTTATTTATTCAGACCTATCCGCAGCATTCGACAAGTTGAACCATGCTATTGCGATTGCTAAACTCGGCAGGCTCGGTGTATGCGGTAATCTTCTGAGTTGGTTTCGTCATATCTTACCGGTTGGCAACTAAAGGTTGCCATAGGAGATTGCAGATCAGCTAGCTTCTTTGCCACATCAGGTATACCTCAGGGAAGCCACATGGGACCGTTAATTTTATACTGTACTTCAACGACGTGCATCTGGTCATCGAAGCTCCTTGGTTATCATATGCAGATGACCTCAAAATCTTCCTACGAATCTGCTCCATTGCTGACTGTCACTTTCTTCAACGTCAACTGAATGTATTCGCTAGTTGGTGCAGGTTAAACAGAATGGTAGTGAACCCAGCCAAATGCTCCGCTATTACGTTCTCACGAAAACAACAACCGATAATATTTAGCTATGACCTGCTTGGTTCGACAATCGAACGCGTGAATCAGGTGAAAGACTTGGGTGTGATCTTGGATTCGCAGCTTTCATTCAAGCAACACATTGCATATGTTGTTGATAAGGTGTCAAGAACTTTAGGGTTCATTTTTAGGATAGCTAAAAACGTCACTGATATCTACTGTCTAAAATCTCTCTATTGTTCGCTTGTTCGATCGACGCTTGAGTATTGTTCAGCGGTTTGGAACCCAAACTACAACAACGGTGCCTCAAGAATTGAATCTGTTCAACGTCGCTTTCTTCGTTTTGCGTTGCGTAGATTGCCTTGGAATGATCCGTTTCGATTACCCAGTTACGGAAGCCGTTGTCAACTTATCGACCTAGAACTTCTCCGGACTAGAAGAGACACAATCAGAGCCCTAACCGTGGCCGATATCCTGCAAGGAAGGACAGATTGCGAGGCTATCCTGAGGCAAATTGACCTGAATGTTCAACCTGACCGCTTCGCAATAACCTTAAGCTGGGTTTAGACAGGACAAGTCAATTGATCAACTCAGTTGAATTCAATTGGCTTGAAAAGTTAAGCCAGGTTCAACTTTTTTCAATTCAAGTGAGTTGATCAAGTCAGTTGAATGGCATGGTTTACACGTTCAATTCGCGTTCAAGTCAGTTGAATTCAACTGAATTGATCAATTGACTTGCCCTGTTTAAACCCAGCTTTATGCTAAGACTGCCTCTACGTCGCACAAATTATGGAGCATACGGTGCGATTTGCGGACTGCAGAGAACATTCAACAGAGTTGCATCTGTTTTCGACTTTCATCTCTCCCGTGCCATGCCGTGATGCGCTTCGTCGAAAGTTTTCTGACTATAAGATATATGTTTTTTAATGTTTTTTATGTACAATACTTGAATGTATTTTTTTTTTAACATAGCTGATAAGGTTAACATCATTGGGGCTTCTTCCAGCCTGTTGATGTAAAACAACAATAAAACAATAATAGTTTCCACAATTTGCTTGAAATAAATTGAACGAGCTTGAAGTTATTGTTACCCTGAAGTTTTCGAAACTTCAGTGAAGCTCATGGAACTTCCCTTAAAATCTCTCAACTTCAACTATGCACCGTATTTACATTTTACTCAGTTGATAAAAAAAAAATGGAAGGTAAATCTAAAATATAAAATTGAGGTGAAAAGAATTATTGGATTAATGGACTTGGGACATTGACGGTTTTTGGTCGTTGGGAAACTCTAGTGGGTGGACTCTGTTAGGTTAGGAAAACTGTTATCTGGGCGAACATATCTTTAATTCTTTGCAGCTAACTCGAGCTGCCGCATACGCCGGAATTTTGAGGACCCTAGCAGGATCTCCCTTACAAATTTCCAGTGATTTATTTCAGCTGTAACTGTAGTGGTCATCGAATTGTATCGTATTTCCACGAAACAGAAGAATAATTGCTTCATTAGCTCAGTGTTTGTTTCCTGAGGATTGAGTTTGATTTTGGATGCTGTATCTGTAAGCCGATTGTTTAATCCGCAGATTGTTATCCCCGGAATGGTAATAAATGAAATGATTTTGTTTTGAATAGAATTATCGATCCACTCGATTTTTTGTGTGTTTGAGATAGTTTGCGCATTACTCATAATTATGGGCCACCGGTTAAGGGTCACTTTCACACGCAGAACTGACTGATCCATAATCGTTAATAGCCGGCCCATTATACTGGGGTGAGTACAAATTCATTGAAGCGCTTGTCAAGGGAATCATTCCTCGCAATAAAATTTACTTTGTTAGAATTGGATTCGGCACAATACACCCAAATTAATGGTACTAGAAGATTTTTTTTTATTTTATCGTTGAGTGTCAGTTAATTATCAATTCACAATAGTAAACGGCACTTTGCATATGCTGCAAATCAAATCGATAAATCTGCAACTGTATATTTTATTGGTCTGCCGAAAGGATGTGATGGGAAAGGCAATTAGTTTCACCTAATGGACAGTTATTAAATTACGTTGGAAATTTGCATAGACCAATCAAGTGCCTATCGACACTAAACACAATATGTTCAATTGCATAAATCAAAGCTCGGTTATTTAAAGTCAAACCACAAACAGTATTTTTTTTTTGCGGAAATCAGACACCGGTTGGAAATTAACTAAAAACCACAAAACACACAACCAACAAAACACATGTCATGCAATTTGCACCGGATCAAAAAAAAAAAATGTTAAACACACAGTCGCAGCCTCTCGCTTGACAAACCTCATAATTTACCAACTCAACGACGACGACGGCGACGGCAGAAACATAATAATAAAGCACATCGTGATATCACTTCATTTTCCACAAGAACTATCTCGAAAAAGCTGAATGAATGCCAAGCCACCATAGAACTCCATCCGAAGAAAAAAGCCATCATCCAACCCCACCAAGCACCAACCAACCAACCAACCGTTGTCGCCGTCATTGCAACACTCAGCAGAGGACTCTGTTTGGAACTGCATAAACTATGTTTTCGGGTCGGGTTCAGGGGGTGAAGTGATGTGTTCACATAAATATAAATACATAGCACTTCAACCAACCATACCGACCGACCGCCGGGTGTCATCAACACTTTTGGAGCGGTGTCAATCAGATGCAAATTTAAATCAAAATGGAACTTCAGTCACACCACGCAGCAATTTAAAATGTGACTTTTTTACGTCAAGTTTTTGAACAGCAACACAGCACCGTGTGTCATACTATGACTATGCGAAGCTGGTCATTACAGTGGAGGAATGCTTTGAACGATACCTACTGTGAAATGAATCAGTTCGAATAAGGTGAGACGGGGGATTCCTAGCTGGTAAACGTGGTTCAAACCATCTGAGAATGGAGAGCCGCTTCGGTGGCCTTATGCTTTAGTAGGCCTTTGGAATCATTTATCACTTAGTGTAGCCATTTGAAAAATGACAAAATCATCATACATTTTGAATTGAAATTTTTGCATTTTGTTAATCTTTTGCGAATAATTTAATTAAAATATTTCGTGATGTATCCCCGAGGGGGCATCAATCTCAATTCTAGATGCTCGAAAAATCTCATACTATCGAATCAATCTTCGAAAAATCTTTCATTTCTCGCATCTACTTGCATCGTGCATCATCTTTGTACAGGAAATCTTCTGAATCGTCATCAATCTTCTTTCTATCTTTCTATCAAAATCTTTCCTGCATCGTAGATAGAGTCATCCCCCTCGTATTTCACTTCAGTTCCTAATACTCCTAAAAACCAATCTTACCCACTCTTCATTTGGGTTCTTAATTTTGATTTTTTTTTTCGATTACTATCAGTGATGGAAAAGTTCATCAAAGTTCCCTATGACTCGCGAACTTTTCCCTTGGTGAACTTCGTGAAATATCGCGAACTTTTCCAACACTGATTACTATAAATAATTTGAAACAGCCTCGTTTTCGGAGCACAACTATATTTTTTCGATCCCGCAGACTTTCACCCCGATTTTTAAATTATGATTTGAAGCAGAATAATAACTCCGTTTTAGACACAAAACTAACAAATTGACAACTCCGACTCCAACTCCACGACTCCGACTCCACGACTCCGACTCCACGACTCCGACTCCACGACTCCGACTCCACGACTCCGACTCCACGACTCCGACTCCACGACTCCGACTCCACGACTCCGACTCCACGACTCCGACTCCACGACTCCGACTCCACGACTCCACGACTCCGACTCCACGACTCCGACTCCACGACTCCGACTCCATGACTCCGACTCCACGACTCCGACTCCACGACTCCGACTCCACGACTCCGACTCCACGACTCCGACTCCACGACTCCGACTCCACGACTCCGACTCCACGACTCCGACTCCACGACTCCGACTCCACGACTCCGACTCCACGACTCCGACTCCACGACTCCGACTCCACGACTCCGACTCCACGATTCCAGGACTCCAACCCTACGACTCCGACTGCGACTCCACGAGTCCGAGATCTTCCGCAGGACCGGTCTATGGCCCCATATTTTCAAATAATATTCGCCAATACCATATTTGGTCTAGTCATAGTTCAACGGTGAACTGTAGTGTTAATTTTTAGGGTAACTTCATCTCAGATTTGTCATTTTCTATTCACCCAGATTTTTTTCTGGATTGTAGCAGGTTCCGTGTGGCCATAATAGCCAAATGACATCCCGACCCATTGCACCCTGGGCTAGAAATGCAATCTAGCGGAGCAAAGTTGATAACCCTGAAACGAAGCATTTCCGCGGCTTGGGATTGATGCATATATTATGTCACGCTCTAAGGGGGAGGGGGATCTAAGATTTTGTGACAAGCAATGCATTAGGTATAGAAAAAACGTCACGATAGGGGGGGAGGGGGTAATTTTTTGCTCGATTTAGCGTGACATAATTAATGCATGGGCCCTTGGTGTCTCCGGTAAAGTTTCTCATCATAATAAGGACCATCGATTGACATAAACAAATAGTTCAAAACTCTTCTGCAAAGATGGCGCCACAATCTAACTTCTTTCGCTGACGTTTTGGAGACTTGATGTTTCCGGCAAAGTTTTTTGCCTTGACAAAATAAACAACTCTTTTGAAGACGTAAAATTTCCACAGCCTACTGGTTCCGAGATATATGGACTTAAAGAAGAAAAAAAAAAGTCGAAAATATGTTTTTTCTCTCTGTTTCGATTATTAACCATATAATGTTATATTTTTCTCTTATGCAAATGCATTCAATAAATAACTTTTGTGAAGCAACATACTGGTTTAAGCTTCAAATTTTAAAGATATTGTTGAAAAACCAAAAAAAAAACAACAGTTTTTGAGCTTTAATATCTCCCAAAGCGCAAAAATCGCAACCTGACATTTTCAGCAAAAATTTAGCAATACTCGGAAAACAAAATATCCAAATTTGAGAGAGGTATATTTTGGTGTTTTTGAGATTTCATCATTTTAGTGGCGCATGTATTATTTCTATAACTTTTTTTAATGTATTGAAATGGCGTTTTGAAGGCTTGACTTCTTCAGCAAAGTTGTTAATCTTGATAAAATAAACAACTCTTCTTGAAAAGTCAAAACTCCACAGTCAATAGATGGTCCTTATTATGATGAGAAACTTTACCCAAGACACCTAGTCGCGGAAATGCTTCGTTTCGGAGTTATTAATTTTGCTCCGCTAGATAGCATATCTGGCCCAGTGTGCATTGGAATGGAAAAATGGAGCATGTATCTTGCCATGATGGAGAAGATGGAGAATCTGAGTAAAAATGCTCATTATATGGCAATAGCAATGTTGGGTCCAAAAAGATCCAGTGGACGAGAATGTGACTTTTATTTAGGAGAAACTTAACATGCACCTACAATTCTGAAACTTTACCAGAAGTTTCAACTCCAAAAGTTAGGAAAAGTCACCACATTTCAAGATCATTGAGTTAAGGGTTCCTGAGCTTCAGTCAATTGAATGGTGCGTTTGGGTTGAAAAGATCCGAATACCGTCGCAAGGTTAATGATTATCTTAGATAGCCTGCTAGGCAGCAGGTTGATCAATAATCATTCCAAAAACGTTTAATTGATCAATTATCGTCATAAGGTTCTCTCTCTCTGGTTGATCCTGAATTATTCCAAAATCCTTCAACTGATCAAAGAACCGCATAAAGTCTACTAAATATTTTGTCAAGAATTCAGGTTGATCAGGAATTATTTCAAAGAATTTAATCATTGTTCTCCAAAAAGTTCCTTGGATATTTTGTCAAGACTTGATCTTGTATGATTCTGGAGATCTTCAATTGTTCAATAAATTAATTCATATTTCTTAGATATTCTCTCTAGATAGAAGGATGATTTGGAAATATTTAAAAATCTTCAGTGGATCAAAGATCTCCATATTGTCTTTTGGCTCATTTCTTGGATGATAGATGATAGATGATCAAATAATGTCTCTGAGATATGTTTGGAAAGTAGCAGGATATTCAGAAATAATTCCAAATACCCTCAATTTTTCAAAGACCTGCGTAAAGTACTTTAGATATTTTGTCAAAATCTATAACTGGTCAATAATTCAAACCATGCTTTTCGCACAATTTGCAGGTTCATCAGCAACCTTTTCACAGAATTTAGTTGATCAAAGACCCCTTTCGATATTTTGTGAAGAGTTTTGGTTGATCATATTTTAGTCTGAAGATCTTGAAATATTCAACATATCAAATCATGTCTCTCAGATAGTATCGCAAGATAGCAGGTTAAAAAGGAATTATTTTTTAAAGCTTCAATTGATCAAACACCTACAAGAAGTCCTTTGGATATTTTGTCACGACATCTGGTTGATCATGAATTATTCTGAAGTTCGCCAACTGTCCAGGTTTTCAAGTCGTGTTCCTCCTGGAAGTAGACCCTTCCACCGTGACTGACTTTATAGAAGTGATCCTTCAAGCGGCCTCTGAAACGATCCCAACCCAACTAGCCCCAACCCGGGCCGTCGAGCCCTTCTCTGGTGTAGTTCAACCACCAAGGAAGCGGCAAAAGCAAGGCGAAAAACTCTCAGGACCACCCTAGTAGAGAAGCTTCCTTGGCCCTCTGCAGGTCCAAACGAAACGATTGCCGTCAGACTATACGAGAGGCAAAGCAACAAAGCTGGGAAAATTTCCTGAACGGCATCAGCTCAGAGCATTCAGCAGGAATGGGAAAAATAGCAGTAAAGGCATAGAACTACAGCATTCAGGAACTACCACCCGAGACCCGGCAGTCATTGTGGACATCCTCGACGAGCATTTCGCTGACCTCTCCGCAATCGGAAACTACAGCGAGCACTTCCACCCAACTAAAACAGCATCAACACAATCACTCGCCAACATCCCTCAAGAACCAGCAACTTCGGACATAAATCGGCCTTCCCGGCCGGAAGAGCTCACCCTCGCCTTATCCTAGGCCAGAGGAAGTTCAGCAGGCCCAGACGAGGTAGGTTACCACCTCTTTCAAAACCTCTCCCCGGCAGGCAAACTACAGCTCCTTGATCTATACAACCAAATTTGGTCCAAAAACTCCAACCCTCATGGATGGACGTGGACACATCCTTCACTTCCTTAAAAACTTTCTTCGTGGGCGGACCTTCCAGGTCATCCTGGGTAACCATAGATCAATGGTTTTCCGGGAAGAAACAGGTGTCACCTGAGGAACACCCTCATTCGAATGAACGGAATTTTCAGCAACCTTCCGAAAGGAATGTATATTTTTGCGTAAGCGCACGGAGTACTCCTGGTCATAGAAAGGAGTACGGCCAAAGCACTACGAATCTCCCTTGGTCCTACGGTAAAGGCCGTCTTCCCATGGGATTCCTCCGCCGGGTTTTACATCTCAGCGGAGAAGTGTGCCATTACCCACATCTGCCAGCAATCACACCAACCAATCAGGGTCCCGCTCCATATCAACCAAGATGTCATCCCGTACCAGACTACAGTGCGCATCATAGGCATCTACTTTGATAGGAAATTATCCTGGACCGGCGCACAGGTCTAGCGTCCAGCATCAGAGTTGTGGAAGGGAATCTATTACATTTCAAAATCAAACGCTTTATTTTATTCTGCAAGCGCTGTAATCAGAGTTGCGACCTTTCACAATCACGACCGTCAAACAGCTGATGGTAATAACGCTTAGTACATTCTTATCAGTGGGCTTGTCGAAGCACTCTCCATGACCATCAAACAATTTGACGAAAGAAGTAAAACGCAACTGGTGAATGTCGTCTTCGGTGGTGATCCATCACCGATCTTGTCATTCCCAACAATCACGACTCTCATCTGTGTTGCTCGTTTTAAAGCAGTTGCTGCCTTGCTTGCTTATGTGAGTGTGTTGGTGAGTGAGCCCAACAGCTTCCGATTAATTTTCTGCGCTTTACATAATCAGCAGCAAGCGTTACGTTTTGCCTGTGAGCAGCGACCATTAGTGAAGATTGTTGTTTGCCTTGGCTCTACCTCTCACTGCGTGACGAAACGTTCTGTCAGCGATAGTCGGTTGACAAGTGTCGAGTGAGTGTCATGATATTTTGCATCACTGGCTGTTATCTTAATATTTCTGTTTCATTGGCCAGAAATAAAATGGAACGGCTAAAATCTTGATGCGGAAAGATGACTGATTTGTTCAACTGTATTTTACTGGTAAGTGTTAAATCGTTAACAATCTACATATAATTTTATACGTATCACGCCAAGATATTTATTCTCCCGAACACGATCACTGGTTTCATCATCAATTTCAAAAATTCGGTGAAATTACCATAAATTTTGATTTAATTGTATTCAATTTCAACTGCTTATACTTCAACAGTCTACTAAGAGATCGTAAATCTTCATTCAAGTGTGAGACGGTAACTTCTAAATCTTTAGCTGCAATGAATAACACAGTTTCATCTGTAAAAAGATTAATTTAGCAAAATCGTAAAAAATGTCATGTTATTAATATACATAATGAATAACAGGGGCCCTAATACACTTCCCTGGGGCACTCCAAGGTTATTCCCCACGGGACTGGAAACAGAATAATTAAAAACAGTCCGTTGAGTTCGTTCCGTTCCATCCGTTAGATTTCAAACTATTTGTATGTAGTACTCGTAATTTCAAAGCGCTTGATCGATCTTAACAATAAGGCCTAAACATTGTTTCAAAAGTGCGTTTTAGATAAAAAAAAAAAAGAAAAAAACAGCAACAATCGTATCTTTACTTTCCAACTTCTTTTTCCACTTTGTTAATACCGAAATCAACACGGTTTCACAAGAATGACCTTTCCGATATCCCGATTGGTCTGGTATCATCAAACTTTTACTATTTAAATACTAAAACACAGCTGACCTTTCACAACAAGTTCTTACATTTTCTAAATTTTCTATTTCGGATAAATTATAGACAAGACAGCACCATATTGAGCTTACGGGCCTTTTATACTGATTGGCAATTTATGGAACTATGAACGGGTACCATGGGGGACCGAAATCCGTACACCCCATACAAAAAGTTGCCATTTTGTATAAAATTTACGGATTTTGATTCATTTCTTCGATATATAGACTTCGGTCCCCCACGGTGCATGCTGACGCACGTCATAGTACAAATATATCTCAATCTCAACCGTATCCTACACGTGCACGCAGGTAGGAGTTGAACATTCAATTCAATCAACTGGATTCGGCGTGACAGCCAGTTTGCTTTGACAAATGATTAATCAAAACTGAAAACCTACGCATCGATTCTTCTACAGAGAAGAAAGGCTAGAGATGAAGGATGTTTTCCCCATGGAAATGGAAATTAATTTTCCCCGAAAAGACAACCATCCAGAAAGCGAGAGATGAGCCAATTCGAGATAAGACTTCCCAATTGAATGAGGTTGAGATTGAGCATCGAGGTCGGAAGCCCAGTAATGCGTAATGGCAGGTATGTTTGTGTGTGTGTGTGTGCCATGTGGTGCGATGTGTCAACGACGATGACGGTGAAGGCGAACCCACCCAACCCCTGCGAAAACAGGGGTGGAGCTGTACGGAGGACGACGGTTTGTTTTAATCGAAATTTGCCAACAAACAGGAATCCTTTGAAATTGTTTGGAAGGTAATTTTGGTACACGAACGAAAGAACGAACGTGAACAAACGAACTTGGAAGGGTGGCAATTTCCTGAGTAGGAGTCAGATGAAACAAGATCGTCAGGATGAACGTTTGAAATGTGGTTGGCTGCTCTTATCTGTTTGTCAAGTAAATGATCTCGGAATGGATTCTCGGGAACGTGTCTACGAATGAACGATGATTGCATTTGTGATTAAAAGGTGGATGTCTTACAAGTGATTGAGCTTGGGATTGACTGGTTTTGATTGACTTATGAAATAATAACCGTGTCACTGCCTCCTCATGGCAAGTAAGTGAAGTAAGTTCACAAAATAAATAGCCTGAACAGCATGAAGATGCGATCAGAGTCAATTTCACTCCATGTTCACGACGCCGATCCAAAGTAGCTGAATTGCTAAATACAAAGCGTAACCACCGACGCCAAAAGAGGCAAAAGAAAAGGGACCATGAACTGACAGGATTTTCTCGAGGGAGCGAGAACGGTAGGAAAAGCTTTTATCCACCTTAATTTTCCTCTCTTGTCTCGTTCGCTTATTTTTCTTTCACTTTCATTCTGCCTCAGTCAATTTACTTCCCATTGTTGCGCCGGTTCTGGGCTTAATAAATTTACATATCTCCGGCATTGTGTGAGCTGAGTTTATTTTTTTCTCGAGCCTGTTTGCGTGCATCCACATCGTTTCTTTCGTGTTACGGTGTAAAATAGGAAGCACAGTTTTAAATCCTTCCAGCACGGGATTTCACTTGAGGCAGGAGTTCTTCCTTCACCTTTGCGGAGCTTCCATGCAGGGATGTTTTGCACACTATATAACATTTTGGCTGTACTAATCGGTTAACCATATTGTTCAGTATTGTTTCGGCAATTCATACTTTTCTTTCTGAGAAAATGAGACACGCAAATCATCAAAATATGAAACGATGTGCTTTTTTTTTTTTAGCTGTGCGGCAACCCTTGTGCGTCCCACTCAATTTGATACGCGAAAGAGATCCACCCACATAGATCCTACAGAGCGACGAATCGTTCCACTTCGCAGTTGATTTTCACGCCGTGACAGCTAGGTACCTACCTAATGCTGTCGGGTTTGGTGTCGGATGAAACTGTTTTTCAGAAATTTTCAATCATACCCCTGAGAATATATTCTCGACAGAGCGAGGCTGTTGCGCTGCAGTTGCGGCAAGGGGTCTTGGCAGTGTCGGTTGGAATGTGTTTGAACAGGTACGAGATGCCACACTTCGCGCACTGCATTATTTTTTTTTTTATCTAGTTCGTTTATTTTTAAGGCTCAATTAATTGTTCTTTGTTTGTAACAAAATTCACTTAATTCTATGTCTAGTAGGAGTTGGGCCGAATACTCGCGGCTTACTCGAGGTTAGAGGGGTACATTGTCGAAGGATAGGAAAAGGGGAGGAGCTTTCGTTGTCTCATCAGAGCGATGTCGCCAGTATGAACGGTAGTGTGGTTCTAAATTCGTCTGGAGTTCGACCGGCTATGTTGACCAGTGGGCGACGATGAGACTCATCGAGACGGGGGACAAGACAAACAAAAACTAATAAAGAGATACAAAAGACAAACGAATTAAATTCTTATACTAGACATTTGCAGAAACTCATAAATCGACTAAGACTTTCTTGAACTTCTCTGGACTTCCCTAAAGTTCTCACAATTTTTCTGGAATTCAAGGAAGATCCTAAAGTTTTAAAAATTTCTGAAAAATTCTCGAATTTTCTTTAAAATTTCTGAAATTTCTCTGTAGCTAATGGAACTATCCTACGACTTTAAAATCTTCCATAAAGTTCTCGGAACTTCCCTAGAATTATTTAAATTCTTTTAAACCTCTTAGAACTGCCTTGAACTTAATTGAACAGCCATAAGAATCCCTTAGCTTCATTGATAGCCACTGAACTCCGGGGAACTTTCCAACATTTTATGAAGGTTTTACATCTCTGAAGTTTTCTGGACTACTTTAAAATTTATAATATTTTATTGAAATTAATGGAACTGTAATCATTTTCTCTGAAGTTCCTCAGACTCTAAAAACTGTATTGAAACCAATGCAAACTTTTTTTAAAATTTTCCTACATTTTCCTGATGTTTATGAAACTTTCTTGAAGTTCTCGGAGTTTCCGTGAAGTTCTCGGAGTTTCCCTGAAACTCATATTAAATTTTCTGATCTTCAATGAAGTTACCGATGTTATCTGGACTCCTACGATCTCAAATATTTTCTAACTATTCATAACTTCACTGGAGTTTTGAACTTCCCTCAAATTTAGAGAGCTTCTTTAAGGTTTCCTTAATTTTCCTGAAATTAAAGCGAACTAGTTTATGAAGTTCTTAGATTTTTAATGAAGTTCTCTTAATAGTCTTGAAATTCATGGAAATGTCCCATAAATTATGGGAAACAATTTGACAACATCTTAGAACTTCCTCAAAAGTCGAAACTTTCCTTGGTGTTTTACGTGTTTTCCAGATGTTATTCGAACTGTCCGAATGAGCTCTGAATTACTTCTCTTAAAAAGTTTTCTAGACCATGCTTGGCATACACAGTTTTGGTCACGAACTGCTCATTTGCTTTAACTTTGCACACAGTTGACGAAACATATTTTTTTTGAAGCAGTCGATAGAATAGAGTTTAAGCTTGTTATAAATACGTAAAAAAGTAGATTTTAAGTCTAGTAATGCTCGATGCACATCTCGGACTTTAACTGTAAAAATTCACTGGTGTTGATTAAAATGTTAAGATTTACCTACTCTTTGCATATCACTAGTAAACTTTGATCCTAATCTATCAATTACTTTAAAGGAAAACTACAAGGGACAGTCCTATGGGGTTGTACGCAATGGTGACGTAGGACTACGTGGACTAATATAATAAATCTTATTTGTTAACTGCAGCAGAAGCTTGTGGTTTGTGTAGGAATAGGAATTTGAGTGGGGTTCTATCTGTTTATACTCTATAGTATGAAGCGCTTGACATAGATGGCCCACAGCGACTCACGAAGAGCTACTGATTCCGATCAATAGCGTTCCGGCTTCTTCCTCCTTCTTTACAATTCAATTATATGTTCAGCTAACCCTCCATGTGTCGATATTGAAATGAACGAGCGAAACAAGAAAATTAGCCCTGTCAGGGAAACCTCTCTAAATCAAGATTCATTGGTCAAATTCCCTCGCAAACATCTTGACTTAAAATGAGTTTTTGCCTTGAAATCAATGATTACTACAATGGTTTGATATCGGCTCATGGGGGTTTTACCAATTTTAATGAGTAGTGAACGAAGGAATTTGTTTCATTTATTAATTTTATTTAATCTATTTCTCAAAATTCAACATATCCATTTCGTGATCAATGTTTCAAAAATCAAGTTTAATCAATTTCACTTACATCATCTGGTGCGGGTCCAGTTTTCTCTTCTTCGTTCTTGATAGCCGCGATTTTACGAGGAGGACCTTCAACATGGGGAAACCTCGACCCCGGAGCTGCTGCTGCTGTTTTCCAAGCGAATACCGTTCGTTGCACCGTCCGGTAGTGGAATGAATTTGAGTCTAAGGCAACCGCCTTATATACGATCGCTGGATGGGGGAAACCTCGACCCCGGAGCTGCTGCTGCTGTTTTCCAAGCGAATACCGTCCGCTTCACCGTCCGATAGTGTAATGAATTTGAGTCTAAGGCAACCGCCTTATATACGATCGCTGGATGGGGGAAACTTCGACTATATATTTTTCCAGACGACTTGTATTGTCGTCCCTCCAAACATAGAATCAGGGAAACAAGGAGTTTCTTATTCAGATCGATGGGTTATTATTACAACTCCGAATAAATCAATTCATATAAGTCAGACTATAATATTTATTCTGAATCACTGATTTACGAATTAGTATTCCACATCACACCTCTACAATGTGGGCTGCAGCTCGCTGCTTGCAGGCAGCCTTTCGTTGGGTACTAGAGAACACAACCACTCACAACGCGGTGATAGAATAAACACCATTTGGTGAGACCGGATGGAATTCAACTTTGAAATCTGTGTTAGGGGAATCGCTTTTCGCAGGCAGTTGAACATTCATGAAGTTTTCAATGGTGACATTTGTAAAAATGATAAAGTCTTAAATATAACAGATGCGTAGGAATATTTCTGATCGATTGATGATAAAATTATTAAAATTGATTCAGGGGCAGCTGAGTTATTAACGTTCAAAATCTTTCATAATTTTGTTAGATGTTCCATTTTCGGTTTTCACAAAGTGTACCCCCATATAGAAATCACAGACGTAGTCCTACGTCAAAACAAATTTCAACAACTAAGTGAAAAGTTATTAACAAATGAGCAGTTGGTGTGTACAACTGTGCATGTCAAGCATGCTCTAGACTTTCCAGAAATTTGTAGGTATTTTATAAGAGTTTCCACTATTCTCCTGAATTAAATTGAATTGCCATGAAGTTCCAAGATCTTCCTCGATGTTCCCTTAATTGTACTGACGTTTTGAAAACTTCTATAAAGTTAGCGTAACTATCATCTAATCTTCCCCGAACTTCTATGGACTTCCCTGATGTTGTCGGTGCTTCGCTGATGATCCGAAAATTATCCAGATATTCATACATCTTCCCTGAAGATCCCGTCATGTTCCCGGACATTTCGGAACATTCCTGAAATTATGAAATATTCCATAATTCTTCGGAGCTCCTCTAAAATTTTCCTGAAGTTCATGGGACTGCTCTGAAGTTCTCTGATCATCCTCGAAGTACTGGGAAAAAACTCGAAAAAAACAATGCAACACTTTCTTTTGTGGGTAAATTTTTATTGCATGGGTAAAAATTGATTAAATTTTGAATAGAACTAGCTTAGACTGTAATGTATACGTGTGCAAAATCTCGTCACAATCTGTCAAGTGGTTACCGAGATGACTTCCGAGCAAGAAGTGCTTTCACAAAAAATTATGGGAGCGGTCGTGGAAAATCTAGGTCAGCTCACAGGTGGATCGCGCAACAGCTTGGAATCGTCAATGCGACCGTGTCCCGTGTGGTAAAATCGTTCAAATAGACCCAGACGACCCAGCGACATGCTGGCAGCGAAAAAAAAAGTGAAGACGACCGACCCCATGAACGCAAGGAAGGCGAGGGATTACTTCAAGTGAAATCCGAACCTTTCGATTCGGGACGTGCCCAAAAAGGTCAATTGGTTCGTCCAGCAGACAATAAAGTGGGCCGGATTTCATGTCTTCTAGGTAAGAAAGGTACGTAACCGAACCGATAAATATACGGTGGCTAAATCCTGCACCAGGAAGCTGTACCGCCAGTGGATGGTGCAGCCAAAATGCATAGTAATGGACGACGAGACGTACATTAAAGCGGACTCTAAGCAGATCTCCGCACTGGAGTTTTTCGTCGGCAAGTCCCACCTGGATGTTCTGGATAAGTTCCGGAAGAAGAAGGCCGACAAATTTGTCAAGAAGTACTTAGTGTGGCAGGCGATCTGTGGGTGCGGCAAATTCAGCAAGCCGTACATAAGGACCAGCACCGCGAACCCGGTGGAGTGGTACGAGGTTGTTTTTGTACCGAAGGAGGCAAATCCGCCAAACTTGCCAGAACTTCGTCCAATAGCAAAATTTTGGGCGATTTTGAAGGGCAAGCTCCGGAAAACAGGGAAGGTCTTCAAAAACGACAAGGATTTGAAGAAAGAGTGGATGAAAGTGTGTAAGAAAGATGGCGCGAGTGTTGCACAGGATTTGATGGGTAGCGTTAAGTCCAAGGTGCGGGCATTTAGCCTAGGAGAGAAGGTTGAATAAACCAACTTTGCAAAAACATAGCTAATATGTGTTTATTTATTCCCTGAGAGTTCCAAAAATATTCGACTTGAAATTAATTTTTTGTGATCATTTTTGTCTGTTGAATTTTTTTCGAGTACAGTCTTTACCACATTCTACATCTATTATGCATGATACTACGAACACACTGTAAATTGCCTATCGATGATGCATGGTAATTTTTATTAGGATTGTCCTCCAAATTGGAGAACAAAATGGTGATTAAAACCACTTTATATCCCTTCTTCCTCTACTTCGCTGACATATAAACACAGATTACGTTCAATTTTGAAAGTACCGTCACGCAATTACCTTTTGCGTTATCATAAAATGCAAATTTTACTCTCTTCTTTGCTTCAAAGACCTCATTTAATACTAATGAAAGAGCTACTGGAAAAAAAAACTTACTTTTGGTAACTATTTCATCCCTCAACATTCATGGCGGAGTGGTGCACTGGTTTTGGAGAAACATTGTTTATGTAATAATTTCCATGAAAAACCCTCCAGAAATCTAAAATTAAGGTGAGGAACTGGTTTGTTGTCCAATTTTAATGTGGTTAATCATATCTGATTGTAATTTAGGAACCAAATGTAATAGACTATGTATTCGAATTTTGGACAGGTTTTACTTAGTTTGAAATCCAAAATATGTACATAGGACCGAAATAATAGGCTACTTAAACTATATTATTTATCAATATCAAGGAACATGCATGAGAAGTTCATTCTACATCTTAACGTAGTCTACGTCAACCATGCGGTCGTGTCTAGTACACAACTCCACCAATTGTTGACGTAGGACTACGTCTTTTGGGAAGGATGCCAAGCAAGGGGAATGCAACGAAAATTGGTCAGACTTTAAATGATAATAACTTGGCCAATAATGAATGGATTTTGATGATTTGTATGTCGATCGATTTGGCAGTTTTATAAGATTTGTGTGGTATGCAGAGATGCCAGATTTTATTTCGGAAGTCTGCGTAAAATGTCTGTGAATTTCAGAAATGTCTGTAATTGAGTTGATTCAAATTAACGAAAGTTTTGCGTGTGAGGGGGGGGGGGGGGGGATCTTCTGTTGTCTCGAAATAGTTTGCGAAATTGGAAATTTCAGTAAAAGTCATGTTCGAGCAGAAAAGACCTGCTTTTAACGAATTGAACCTCACGACAAATGAGGTCGACTCAAAGTTGCGATTAGTTCATTCATTTTCTTGAAATGTAGTTAATTCATAGACTGAGTAAAACTTTCATTTCACACATAAGGTTCATGTGATTTTATGGTACAATTCCCAATTATGTTATCACATAAAAGTAATGTGAAATTCTAATGAATAATATATACTTCTAGAATCAGTAAATTTTTCGTCGATTTTCGAAATATTCAAAAAGATTTATGAGGCTCGAAAATTTTACAAAGGCTACAAGTGAACTACGTTTTCTAGAGTTTGAGTAATTTAAACTTAAATTTGCGTCGTTCTTATATGCCGTGTAGTGTGGAAATCCGTTAGCTTCTTAGTACTGGTCCTTTTGCACGCCAGCAGCGGTGGAACGAGCACATCTTAGTGAGATCTTAGTTAGTCCACCACCTAAATATGGAGAAATCGACAAACAAAAGAGCAATTTATAGGCATATTAATACGATTCTAAACACTTCATGGCCAAAAAGTGTTAATACATCAGGATCAGGGTTGCTGAAACGATTCAAATAGGAATGATTATCGAAATAAAGATTATCGAGAAATGGAGAGTACTGTACAACGAAGCCAAGTACGATGAATTGGCGCAAGTGGAACAAATGCCAGCAGATGTGTTTTAGATCTCCATAGATTGCTATTGATTTATTTTTTGGTCGGAATTATGGTTCCGAAGATGTGAACAAAAATGTGATTGATACAGAGCCTTCCCGTTTTTGGCAACACATGATTTTTGTCTTCTTCACTTTCTAGAAAATCCATCCAACGCTTAGTTCCATTTCTGATATCACAAGACCCCTCTTTGGGGATCCTATCTACTTGAAATGTCATGAATTAATCCTCAGAAAGTGCTAGCTCAAATTTGAAGAAAGAATTAGTTGATGAGGTCGTGTTGCCAAAAGCGGGATGGCACTGTATATCAAAAACTCATCATGCGACACCTCAAATCACATTAGAATTTTACTATAAGATCAATGGTGGACATATTCAGACCCAATGATCACGATGGCCTCTTTCAAATGTACCGGGTACTGGAAGTGGACAGATTTTGACATACGCCGAAATGCATTGTGCGATTGAGGTATCATGGAACATGGAACTCAACATAATGGTTAGTGCAAGTATTTATATTGATTTTCCTTAACCCGATCCTTTGTAAAAGTTTGTAATGGGGTTTCCTCTCGGGTTCCCTTTGATTTTTAGATTTTTTACACATTTTTAACGACTTTTATTCAGGTACAAAACGACTAAAATAGCTGATTCGTTCAGCACAGACAAACAGACATTGAATATTTCTCACTGTAAAACATCGTCGTTAAAACATTACCGCCATCTGTTGAATGCACTGTGATGGGTAGTACGCTGAAAAGATGGCGGTAGTGTGGAAACGTCAAACGCAAGGGAATTGTGAACGTCAAACGCAAGTGTAAACGTCAAACGCAAAATGCGCGCTGCAGGTGGCGATACTTTTAAATTGACCGTTAAATGCTTGTTCGATGAACAACTTGTTTTTCTGTGCTCAAACTGTTCTCGAATAAAAAGATGGATGGAAACACACTGTACGTTTCATTCACTACTTGACAGTTACTACAGCCAGTCAAGTTATAGACCGGCCAACGTGAGTTGACGTATCAAAACAATCCGTCATATCGTATGGAAACTGTTCGATTTGGATACAACATTGCAGCACATTGACAGGTCTATAACTATTACCGTCTATAACAGTGACAAATCGTTCGTGTGGTGGATTTGAAAACGCATGAATTTCTAATGCCTGTTGCAAAATGCATCGCACGTATAATTTGATTAAAGATGTAAAACAGTGCAACCAAATAAATTTAAAAAATTTCCCTCGATTACAAAACTCTGTAAATATCTGTGAAAAAACTAAAAAGTCTGTAAATGTCTGTAACGAAAAAAAAAATGCCTGTGAAAAAAATAAAAGTCTCTAAATTCACAGACATGTCTGTAAATCTGGCATCTCTGGTGGTATGTCACACATTATAAATGTTTAATATTTAAACAGCTAAAAATTGAGAAATATTGAAACATTCAAATTTCTCATAGATTTTCTTCGATCGCAAAGTGGTCCCTAACATCACAAACCGAAGCCGCATAATCAATCAGCTTTGCACGTTGGACGGGTCGACTTCGAACTTGTTCGCTGCAGCGTGGACATTGCAGCATTTTTGACGTAGGACTACGTCTTTGATTTCTATATGGGGGTACACTTTGTGAAAACCGAAAATGGAGCATGTAACAAATTAAGAAAGATTTTGAACGTTAATAACTCAGCTGCCCCTGGTCCAATTTCAATAATTTTATCACCAATCGATCAGAAATATGGCTACGCATTGATAAAAATGCTTTTGAATGTTGATTTTCAACAAGAAACTATTGAAAAACAGGTAAATGTCCAGCATTGTCCAAAAGCGTCGAATTAACTAACAAATCCACCAATTATCTACATGCATATGCTGCTTCCCCAGCACAGTCGTCAGAGAGTAGTAAGTAGACGAAACAAGTCGAAGTGGCATTCGCCTCCGACCCTCGGGCGCGTGCGAATAGGGAGGATGGAATTGCGTAATATTTTGCACACTCATCGCCATATTCAGAACCAAACGCAAATTCTTCGAGATAACTACCATCCGTCGTCTGGCTCGCCGTGGCGGTGTCTGACGTATCTCCGGTTTGATTTACGAGGTGTGCTGAAGGTGTTCCTTAAAAATGAGATCCGTTATGCTGTCGCCTACACTAAACACGCCAAGCGTAAGTGGCCATGGATGTCATCTGCGTTTTGAAGTGACAGAGACGCACTCTGTTTGGTTTAGGAGGTTAAACCATCACCAACTTTGGCAACAAAACGGCTCTTTTCAGGGCCACCAAGCTTATTACAGTAAAGAGTAGGAATAGAATTCATCTGCCTGTTTGTACATATTCAGAACCAACGACCATACAAAATGCTCATGTAATCAAACTGGAAGCAGGGGTACAAATAATTTTGATCAACCTTGATCAACTTTGAATCGCCACGGCCGGATAATTTCGATGGAAGAAGCAACAATCTAGCATCTAATTCGACGAAGACGGCAGGAAACGTTTGTGAAGCCGAGTTATTTACGAAAGAGAGTGTCGATGAAGAGAATCGATCAATGTAGATAGGACCTATTGAAAAGTGACGCGAGATTTGTTTTCCGTACTGAGCTCCAATGCTACCAACGCCAGGGACGCAGCTCCCACACCTGGACCCTACCAATCGACCCATCAACTCAACCGGGGACCAACGGTTTTACTTCCCGAAGGAATGCGTGATCAGAGATGTTATGCCTTAGAACATGCCGGTTGCGCCGACTGAGATTGGACCCAGACCTGCTGGGGTGACAGGTAATCACGCTAACCACCGGTGCCGATATCTTTCAAGGTGATATCACGGCGAATGAGAACGTCCCAAATTTGAGTTTAGTTATCTCAGAAATAAGAAATAAAGTGCAGGAACTCAGCGATGAGTAAATTTGCCTCATGTTTTCCCAGGTTTTTCCAGGATTTTCCAGGGAAAAATTCCCGAACTTGAGAAAAGTAAAAATTGGATTCACTCATTCTATTGGTACTACTCCGAGACTGAATAAAATTTTCGTCAATTTCCTAATTTTCTGGCAGATTTTTAAGGTTTTCCACAGGAAACCATGACAAAAATTTACTCATCGCTGAGTTCCTGCACTATATGGCGATTATGAGTGAACTGAACTCAAATTTGGGTCGTTCTCATTCGCCGTGTACGCAAAAGGAAAAGAGCCAGTGTCGCTACTTGATAGCAAACTACTCATAATGGGAGGAGTCTTTGTAGATTTTATACCACTTGGTTGCACATCATTCTGCTTTAACCTGAAAAAATATAAAAGAGCGCTGCTGTATGTCATTAGCTCATTTTCGCTTCGGACGGCGTGGTGAACAGCAATAGCAGCAGTAGGAAGGTGGTAGCTAGTCCACTCCTTCACACCTAACAAGCAACAATTGACTGGTCGTGGCAAACGAGGAGAAGGTCTGGTAAAGGAGGCACCAAGCGTCTTCGCATAGTTCTTCGAGATAACCGCCATCGGTCGTCTGGCTCGCCGTCAAACGTATCTCCGGTCTGATCTACGAGGTGTGCCGAAGTTGTTCCTGGAAAATGAGGTCCGTGATGATGTCACCTACACTAAACACGTCAAGCGTAAGTGGTCATGGATGTCCTCTTCAATAAAACGGCTCTCCAAAGTTGTAATCTTGTAACCAAACTTGGAAGCAGGGGTGCAAGTGATTTTGATTGATTCTCTTAAGGTTCAATTTATTTTGATGCTTTTTGGCAGTTTTTTCCGACGCATTATTTCAGATTGTTTTTGAATTTCTAAAAAATGCATCAAAGTTAATTGAACCTTTATCAACTTTCTCTTTGAAAAAAAAAATTACTACAAATTTGGTACGCCTACAATTCAAAAACGGAAAGAGTTGAGATAATAGATAATTGATCAATTAAAAGAACTAAATGCTCTTCATATTTATTCCGTCCACTAGTGGTCCTACGTCAAGCTTCCGTTCATGCCCCCAGACCCTTCTACTTTTTTCTATTCATAGAAAAATAAGGGGGGATAGAATGATAATCCAAATGCTTAAGTAAGCGAAACGTAGAAAGTTTTACTTCAGTCACCGTTTGGCTGCCGAGTGATAACACACTGAAACGAGACTAACTCAGAGAGTGAATAACTTTTATTCAGTTGTGAGTCACTTTTACTCATTCGTCTGAATTTTTTTTAAAGCGCAGGTTATTCAACGCATGAGTAACATACGATTTAAAAAAAATCTCCTTACGAATCATCTAAAGAGACTTATTCTCTGAGTAATATTCGTTTTCAATGTATTTAGGTTGCCATTTTGGCTAGATATTTGATATTGGATAGTCAAGCTCAGTGTTTTAACTTGTCAGCATGGCCAGAGAGCAGGTTTCTGTATTCGGATGGACAATACCTATCGCATGATTGGCCTCTTAGTTCAGAATTCACTCACCATGCAGCACTAGTACAGTGCAGCACATTAACTGAAAACGAATCTAAATATTCAGAGAGTCCGTCACTTTTACGTAGATTACTCATGCGCTGAGTGACCAACGCTTTTAGAAATGTATCTTTACGAATGAGCAAAAGCTTCTCACTCTCTGAGTTAGTTTCGTTTTCTGTGTTTTGACTAGATAGCTATCTCCAGTAATGTTATTCAGATGGATAAGATCTATTGTGTACTGGACACAGGGTGACCAGTGGACTGGAAAATCGAGAAAAGCTGGAAATTCTAAATCACCGGCAGAAGTCCTTGAATTTCGATGATGAACCGGGAAAAATATACTTCGTCCTCTCTTTGGGGAATAATAATCTTCTCAACTACTAGATTTTCCGGATTCAATCACTTTGAAGAACTTATTCGATAATTTTGATGAAAATTCCAAAGAAATTTAGAGAAAATTTAAAATTAATTCTAGAGATAATAAAATATGTAAGATATAAATTCCAATGGACTTTTATAGAGTTTTGACTACAACGTCAAGTCAATTGTTTAAGTTCAAAGTAGAATTACTAGGTGGTTCTGTGTGAAATTACATGACGATTGTAAAGAGGATTACAGGTTAAATTCTAATAAATATTCTAAATAAATTTCGAGAAGAATGTAAAGAGAGTTCTTATGAGAACTTCAAAAAAAATTCCGAGAGTATTGAATTCTGAGGGAATTAGAAAGATTATTTCAAGTGAGTTCTAATGAAAGTTCCAAGGGACATCCGTGAAAAATATCAAGGGTCTAGAATTATCAATTAAATTTCTTAACCATTTATTTTGTCATTTATATATTATTGAATGGAACAGCAAAATAATTTTGTTGCTCTACGTCAACAATGTGGTCGGGCTTTGGATACAACTGTTAATTTTTTTAAATTAAAAATTGGTTGAAAATGATTGAGGTACTCATCACAGCATGCGGTCACTTACCCAATAGCGGTTTTTTAACAACAGATTTTTATTTTGAGGATGTAACACCATGTAATAATCGGTTTTCAGAGCTGGTTACTCATGGAACATTGACTGGGTTGGAAACGACTCTTCAAAACTGCGCCTAACTTACAAGTATGTTTCCGTCCTCTCTGCAACATATGATTGTCTTACACAACAACTAACAGCAGAGGAAGCTAGATTATTTTTGTGCGTTAAGGGTCACCATGGCCTAGTGGTGACCGTTTTTGCTTGCTGAGCAGAAAATCCTGGATTCAATCCCAGCATCTTTCGGGTTATAGAGTTTTAAGTTTAGGTATGCAAACAAACGATCACATCATTTACCACGGTAAATCCTGATCTATTAATATAAAATCTTCTTTCTATTAAAGACGTACATATGCAGAGGTGATCTGGATCATATCAATCGGATCATACGAAATGTACAGTAACAGTAATCAATGTTCATGCTCATGTTCTGTGTACTGTACGCAAACATCTCACAGGCAGTGTCTATGAGCGCTTCTCACTACACGGAGCACACCTGTCCGGAGTCAGCCACACAGTGGGAACCGAATCAAAATCACGACGACGGCACCAGACAGTAAGCAGCAATCAGTTATGATTATGGTGAGCAATATCTTCTTGTCTGCACCCCACCCCTCACACCGACCGGCTTCCTCACTACTGCTTCTGCTTGGTTATTGTATTGAGGATTTTTGCCTAGTCGCTGCTTCCATCCTGTGTTTTTTTTCTTCCTTTTCCATCTATTGTTTTCGTATTTTTCCACAGCTTTCAATCTTTTTGCCGGAACGGGAAAATTCAATTTTGCGGTGAAAATTCTGAGCGAAAGAATAAAAATTACCCCTCCGGCTACGGCATAGCAAGCTGCATGGAAACGACCGGAGTTTTCAATATCGAAACAATGGTTATGCCTCGAACGCGCCATAGAAGGGTGTTATGATACCGGAGGCATCCGAAACATTGCTAAGCTTTGATGGGAAGACGTGGATTGAATTTTCCAGATCTGAAAAATATGGTGCAGCTTTTTTACCTGTTCTGTTTTTTTTACTCCGAATTCGATCGAAATACAGATTCCAACACATTTGACTATGCTGTCCCGCCCCTATACAATAATTTAAATCGACTCTGCGGAAAACTAGCACGGTGACAGCTTACAAGAGATGAACTGCAAAACAGTTTCCGAACCATCAGCATAAGTAGAGAGCGAGAGAGTCAGGGCATAAACTAGAACCCCTACCGCTGCTGAACGGGCTATAGTGTCAACATCTATTACGACAAAATAATTCTCATTTTAACGACACTTCTCTGCTTGTTGTGCATAAATTTCAGTCACTTCCACGCCTGCACCCCAACGGCAACATCGGATCGGCAATTCTTCCTCCCATCTCCACCCAATAAGGACACATTTCCGAAAAAAGCCACCAGCTGCAATAAATCACTTGCGGACAGCACAATTTCAAATTCAAACAAACTTTGCTGTATGTAAGCAGTGGCAGCAGCAGCAGCAGTGTGGCACCCATCTTCAACGTTCTTTGGGCGTGGATTAAGAAGTACTCCCAACATACAACAAGGCTGTGTTTCTCTAATTATAAAGTTAGGGGTGGCCATTTTCTACGACACTTGTCCTAAAACCACAACAGGCAGCTTCAGGACTGCACATCTCCATGACTCCGTACGGAAAGAACCGAAGGCTCGTTAGCCGTCGTCGGCCGTTGAGATGGTTCAAGAACACAATTTATGTAAGGAAGTGAAAAATTAGTAAAACAGTTGGTCGATCTACATCACAATGATGGTGCAACTGTCGGAAAGGTTTTCCTTCTCATACCGGTATTGCATTTGTTTAATTATACATGCACTTTTCCGCCTGTAAAATGGCAAAGTAGAGAATGTTTTGTTTTTTTTTCTGCTGGCCAACCAACGCGAGTGTTTGTTTCGGCGCCGGTGACCACCCACAGATAAATGAGAAAATGCACGAGAATGTTGTCGACAGAACTGAGGCTTGGCTTTTTGGGCGGTAGGTGGAATGATGTGTGAAGTTTCACATGAAATGCAAAAAAAAAACAAAATTGGGGGTTCAATTAACAGTCAAAATACATCCATTAATTATCAACTTGGTGTTTTTTTTTCAAAAAAGCTGAAGATTCGTCCCCTCGTATAGTCTAGAATTTTAAATTTATAGAAATAATCCTCACATGATTTCTCTAGCCTCCGGGGAAGTCACATCCATTTCCACCAGCTTTTCATTAAGTACCTTAGCCACTTCCTCTGTGTCCTTATCGTTTTTGTCCAACAATGCACTTCTATCCACTACACCAGCATTCATACTGCTACCGCTCCGTTCTTTGTATCATTGTTGCTTTTCTGGCTAATCCCGGGCCTTCCACATGGGACCAGAATTCATCTGGTTCCCTACATCTTGCATAAAAAACACACGTCTTTTCGAATTTATGGGTCTCAGTTTGCCCCTTGTTGCCCCAAGGGGCTAAAACATTATGTTTTTAAACTATCCGGACTTAAGCTATTCAGCCTTAACATTGGATATTGCTCCCATTTCAGAACTGATTTTGATGAAGCAGCTTTAAGGTGATACGGCACGTCATGCAACAATGGCTGTCCCCACAATCATTAAATAAACGTGTTTGGGTATTTGTACGAAAGGCATGTTTTTACAAAATATGTAGTAAATTACTAATTACATACCTTTAAAAATAGGCCAAAATTGTATGAATAAGATCTGGATACATATTTGTACACTTTCCCACCAACATATTGCAAATTCATTCACGCATTGGTAATATTTGCATTAAAAAGTACGATCAGCCGATTTTGTTCTGCTCAGGGCATGAAATTTCAATTATTGTTTTCACTAGCTTTCACTTCTCAGAACCACACTAAAAACAATTGCGACACGTGCTTATACAAGCACGTGCAAGTTACTTCACTTTTAAAGACGATATTTACTTAAATAATATCATTTGCATCGTTAAAAACGCGAGCCGCGAATAATTTTGCAAGCTGAAACTGTTTTGTTTACCTTTTTTTCGACACACTGCATTACGAAGGTGTGTGTACGAATCATCTATCATCGTATCCAGTGTTGTCGATTTAATTGAAACAAAGTGTGTAAAAACAATGCTTTTATTGCTTTTAAAGGTGCTTAAATTGTGTTCAATGTAGAAACCATCACTAATAAATGTTTAAAACAATTTTTTATTTTGTTTCTCAAGACAAAAAATGAAAATAAATGATCCTAGAAATCTTCTATAGAAAACATATGTGTCGTTCTGGTTGCACTGCTTGAAGCCATCAGCTGATATACAAAAGGGCGGCAAAAGGATGATTCAAAAACAAAAACATACACGATAACAAAAAATATCCAGCAGCCAGTTTATTTTTGCTTATTTTTGACTTTGAGTATAATCACGTTGAGTGTAATCATATTCACCTACTTTTGGGTACAACCAACTTTTTTTTGGGTAGAAGCAAATTGTCAATTCCACACTAATTGAACACAATCAAATGAAAACGCTTCGACCCACATTACCTACTTTTGGCTTCCTGCAATATAGTGCCGAGATTTGTGAAATTGAGTCACTATGGGATCTTTTTTCTTACCGTGTACCTGGCAGTTTGAGCTCTGGAATCACTTTTGGACAGGTCGTATGTAACCAAAGTGTACAAAGTGTGATGTTGAATCAATTAACTACTATGATGACTTGACATGTTGGCCTTGGTGGCTAGGCGCATAATTATTGTTTGTATAGGAAGGGGTGTCCTGGGAGGTGGTAGGTCGATAATATTGACAAATTGAATAGAAATGTAGTGGTAGTTTCTGTTACATATTCGACCTAATAATAACGAACTCTAGCAGCTATTTTTACGGTAGTTGCGGTAGTGCATGAT